>NW_007258739.1:74084-333969 GCF_000164805.1 Carlito syrichta
TTCTGTATTTAGTTAATTATCATAAAAGTATCTAATTAGTATATTAGGAATTCAGTGAAAACCTGCTCTATAAACGTTTACTTAAAATTTAACTATAGAATTAAGTAAAAACCTTAATGATTAATCTTTATCCTAAGTCTGTGAAGACAGTGTTATAAATCACCTACATAACTCCTAGATAAGTGTTAGAACTTATAATGAGCTCATAATGAACTTACCATAAACTTGTGCTTCTAAAAAACCTTATGTCTTAAACACTACACTGCATAATTCTAAATCAAATAAGGAGTGAATATACTAATATCTTTTTATTCAAGCAATATCTAGTAACTTATAACCAAGTGAAAGAAAGCATTCTTGATGTGCTTCAGAGTTTAACCCTTGCACATGTTAGAAAAGACCAAGCGGCATAGTGGGAAAATGGGAAAATGAACCATGACGTTCTCAGGTTAGGTGTGAGTACTTCGCATAAACATGCCATTTTCTTCTTCCACGACTGCACAGAATTTCTTCAGCCGTATCAAACAGCAAAGGTGGAAGACAGAAGGGCCTCAGCTTCCCGGGCTCGCCCTGCGGCCCGGGGTCTTCGGCCCACCGGGACCCTGTCAATCATGTGGACCTCCGAGGCTGGCTCCCAACATCAGTGAAATAAAAAGAATAGCCAGACATAGTTGTGTGCATCTGTAGTCCCAACTACTGGGAATGCTGAGGTGGGAAGATTACTTTAGCCCAGAAGCTTGAGGCTGCAGTGAGCTATGATCTCACCAGCCTGGGTGACAGAGTGAGACTGTCTCAAAAAAATTTTAAATTAAATTTAAGAAAAGAAAAAGATATGTTGAAGTCTTATGTTTATTTTTGTTTGTTCCTATTTTCTTTTCTTTTTAGAACTGGAAATTAGCATTGTTTCCTTGTTCTTGGGATCCCGGTTTCTCATTTTTTTTCTAGTTCCACCTATGCCTTGGTTCTTGAACAGGATGCATTCATAAAACAAGAAGCATAAAAGAAATTAAAATTAGGCTTACATTTTCCTCATTTTATTATGTACACTTTTTACAGATATATACATTTGATAAGCATAAACATTAGTATACACTTAGGAGTAGAACTTATAAATGACAAAACCATAATAGATATGTTAATAGAGTCAAGCTGTACCTTGTCATAAAGCTGATGCATTTTTACCACTTATCCCTAATGCAATATTCAGTATGGAAGAGCTGGCAAATGCATGAGGTAACATGGACTATAAGAGTTCACAACTACCACTATGTCCAGAGATTTTCATATTGTCTTAGCCCTTAATTGGGAAACTGTGGCCACTTTAAAGTACTTTAAACTGTACATTATGCTTCTTTCCAACATAGAGAAAAGAAATAATCACTAAGATTATGACAACTATGAATTAAGATATAAAAATATAAACTTGTTATTGTTTTATAACAGTGTATACAAGTTAGTTTTCACTTACACACTTATCTTTTCAAGTTTTTTAATCTTGTTGTATACATAATTACTCTAAAATATTTTATATCTGAAGAACTTTAAAATCCTAAACAATAGTTTTCACGTTTGAAATTATTTTTAAAAATTAGGCACAATTAGTTGTTCTTCAACTTACTTGTGCAAATACAGTTATTCATAATCATGTGGTTTGAGATTCAGGCATTTATTCTATCTGTATGAAGATGAATTTCAATGTGCCTACAAAGTCCTAAAATATTCAAACTGAAAATCTGTATACTATTGACTTAAATGCTTTGCTTTAAATATGTTGTATGACATTCAATATCATTTACATATCAGTAATTGTATTTTATTCTAAATGCATGATCTTGAGCCTTAACTATTATGATTAATCTTTTTCTGCTCCTCAGAAATGTAACAATTTTACCAAGATGCCTTTGGGGGATCCCCTAAGTAAATGTAACTTCAGTGTTCTGCTTTTGTTTTTTCTGTAAGTGTTCCTTCACTTCTCCTCCTACTCTCTATCATGTGGTGGGGACCAGTGAGGAATCAGTGTTAACTTGGTGACAATGTGACAGTGGTGCTTTATCTAAGCTTCTCAGTTTTCTAGTTCTTGGGAATGCTTTAATGTGGAAACTGCATCAGATACTCAAACTGAATCATAATTTGTTTCAGTAAATTTTTAGTTTGAAATTTTAGTTTGAAAGTTATAGCTTTTACTTATAAGTTGTTTGCCAGTGACCTTCCAAAATCTGTATAAAGAACTATTTTTAACAAAGTCTTAATAATATATCTTACTTTTTAAATATTATAGAAAGTAATAAATACAACTTGTTAAGCATATTAAGCCTTGTTTGTGTTTAATTTGATAAGTCAGATTGACAACTTTGTATAGTAGAATTTTTAAAAATAAGTTCAAAGTTTATTCACCAGGGCTAAAAACTGGAAACTCTTGTGCTTTTTAAAATTTTAATAATGAGAGGTACAATTCAGGATTAGGTATACAAGTGGTCATCACACAGATAAAGTTTGGGCCTTCCTTTGGTCCCACTTTGCCTGATTTGAGATCAGGTACCCTTCTTGATGTTACGTGACTCCCCTTCCCTCAAATGGCAGTTTCCAGCTACTGTCAATCCCTTTCTTATAGTAGTATTGTGAAAGTTGAGGGTCTGCTTATGAGTAGGAACATATAGTACTCTGTTCTTTGTTTCTGTGATAAATCACTGAGTATTATAGACTTTACACCCATCCAAGTTGCTGCAAAGTCCATATGTTTGTCCTTTTTTTATGACTGCATAATATTCCAACCTTTATATGTACCACATTTTTTAATCCAGACCTCTTTCAATGGACAGCACAGTTGGTTGTAAGTTTTTTTTGCTATTGTAAATAGTGCTACAATAAACATGCATGTGCAGGTAGGGTTTTTTTTTTTTTTGTAGAATGATTTGACTTCTTCCAGGTATAGTCCGAGTAGGGGAAATGCCGGATCATATGGAAGGTCAAAAACCGGATTTTTAGATTTTAAAAATAAATGTTATCAAGCTTACCTGAGATGCCTATACATTGACAAAATAAACAAATCACTCCTCTTATCAAAATCAGAAATGTACTATTATAATTTGTTTTGTGGATGAAAAGGCTGAAATTTAACTTATTATTAACTTCTGTTTATCAATTTTTGCTTTTTCAAAATTTTTTCTGCTTCACTAATAAATACACTTGAGATGGTTATAAAGATAATGGTAATAGTTGCCAATTTTTGAACAGACTGCTATACCCAGCCTTGCCATAAGTATTTATCAGGCATAAAGTAGAAAGATTATTAAAGTTTTTATATGGCAGACAACTTATAATTGACAAAGTCAGAACTTGAAGCTAGGTCTAGTTCTAGAGTTTTAATGTACCCCCACTTACCCCATTTCTTTCTCTTTCCCTCTGGAGGAAACTTTAAAAGTGGAGACAATTCCTGGAAAAAGAGAAGGCTTAAAGAGATAAAACTGTAGAAGTTTTAAAATTCAACATTTATGGATTGTTGGATACTATAGGTAAACTCAGAGCCTATTCACATATTAAGATAAGTCTGAGATCATAGATCTTACTGACTACTGGGGGAAACCATAACTATGCAGCAGACTATAATATATGGCAATTTTTATACGAGTATACATTGTAATATGCATACAAGAAGGAATGATGGGCTGTGTGTTGAAATTTGGGTCAAAATGAAACAAGTGGGCCTCTGCAGGAAAAAAGGAGAACTTTACCAAGTAGAAGGCAACTTTATTTAACACAGAGGTACTTTCAAGGAGATGAGGTCATCATGGAATATAGACCTAGGAGTCCAGCTTACAGCTCCTCAGGCTGGAAGGTAAAGAAAGAAGAACCAAAGAGAGAATGAAACTTTCACTAAAGAGATTAGCTAGAAAACTTGAGCAGAATTACTTTGGACACTCTGAATCCCTTCCCAGACATGCCTTAGATTTCCCTTTGGTTTGTGAATCCTTCCCTCCAACTGTTCATTTTCATGAATTCTGAGACTGCATTCTCAACTACAATGGTCAATAAAGAACTCCAGTGAATGATTGAGTCTGCAACTCACAGGTGGGGATTTTTACCTTTATGTTAGGTAAATTAAAACTTTGAGGGTCAGACACTCAACTCCTCATCAGTATGTGAACCTCAATCTTCACTGGCTTATAAACTGGCTCAGAGTTTTCTATACACTCCAGTAGTAGGTCCCATTCACCATCCAGATGACACAATAACACTCTACTCCTGGATTCTAGTGTAGGTTACATAAAAAGTAAACACCTTCAAATGTGTTCTGAGTCCCTATTCATACAAAATTTTCTCTCTCCCATCCTTCCTTTCATAAAAATTTATTGAGCACCTTCTAGGTAGTAGGCAAAGAAATTTAGCAATAAATGACTGTTCTTACTGTTAAAAGATTCCTTCTTGGTGTGACAGGTAACTGTTGGAACTGCTTGTTTATTCCCTTCCTATAATGGAGAGCCATACCAGGGGCTAGTGGAAAGCCTCACTGAACTTCACAGAAAAGCTGGATCTTGAGCTGTTTCCTATTGAAAGGATTTTGTTTAGGAGTATGATGAAGATGAGGGATGACAACACAAGGTGAAGTAACAGCAAATATAATGGTATAAAAAACAGAGTTCCGAATGGTGTCTCCTGTGTTTTCTAAGAAGTGGAATTGGCAACACTATGTTTAATTTTCTGAGGAACTGCTGTGCTGTTTTCCAAAATAGTCACACCACTTTATGTTCTCACCAGCAACATACACTGTTCCAATTTTTTCCTATCCTTGTTAACATTTGTTATCTGTATTTTTGTTTAGAGATATCCTTTTGGTGTGAAGTAGTATCTCATCATAGTTTTGATTTGCATTTTGCTAATGGCTAATTATGTTGAGAATATTTTTATGCACATATAGAATATCTAACTATCTTTTTGGAAGAAATACCTATTCAAATCCTTGCCCATTTTTAAGTGGGTTATTTGTCTTTTATTGTTGTCTCTCACATATTTTGGATAGCAGTTCTTTATCAGATAAATGATTTGCAAAACTTTTCTCGCATTATATGCGTTGTCTTTTTGTTTTCTTGACTGTGCTCTTTAATACAAAAAATGATTTTTATTTTGTTGAAATCCAATTTAGCTTTCACTTGTGCTTTTAATATTGTATTTGAGAGGTTATTGTCTAATCCAAGTTCACAGTGACTTACTCCTATGTTTTCTTCTAAGAGTTTTATACTTTTACATCTTACATGTAGGTTTATACTTTTGAGTTCTTTGTGTGTATGGTTTAAGGAATGGGTTTAAGATCACGCTTTTGATGTCACAGTCCAACTGTCCCAGCACCATTTGTTGGAGATTGTCCTTTCCCCATTTAATTTACTTGATATTCTTGTTGAAATCAATTGACTGTAAACATAAGAGTTTATTTCTGGACTCTCCTTTGACCTGTATCTATCCTTATGCCAGTACCACCTATTTTGATTACTGTAACTATGTAATTTTGTTGGAAGTTTAGAAATAAGAAGGTATGATTTCTCCAACTTTGTTCTACTTTTTTCAAGACAGTTTAGGCTATTCTGGAGCCTGGCCTATATTTATAAAAATTTTATAATAAACTTGCCAATTTCACCAAAAAAGTAAGCTGGAATTTTGACATGGCTCACATTGAATCTGAGGATCATTTGGGAATTTTTGCCATATTAACAATATTAAATCTTCTGATACATTAATATGGGATACATATTTTATTTAGAGGGTTATCAATTATATTGACTTTTTAAAAAACAACTTATGTTTCATTGATTTTTCCTATTGTGTTATTTTTAAAAGACTTTATTGGTTTTGGCTATCTTCATTATTTCCTTCTTTCTGCTTACTTTACATTTATTTTTATCTTTGTTTAGTTTTTTGAGTTAGAGAATTAAATTATTTATTTGAGATCTTTGCTCATAATCAATCTTTCCTTCAAGACTATAAATTTTCCCCTTAACACAAATTTTAGTTGTGTTCTACATATTTTGATATGTTGTGTTTTTGTTTTCATTCTGTTCTATATATTTTTAAGTTTTTCTTTAAGTCTTCATCTTAGGTCTATGGATTATTTAGAAGTATTCTGGCTAATTTCTACATGTTTGAAATTTTTCCTATTGTTTTTATATTATTAATGTATAGTTTAAATCCACTGTGGTTAGACAACATGCAATATGTGATTTTAAATCTTTTAAAATTGTTGAGGTTTGTTTTATGGCCCAGGATATGGTCTATCTTAGTAACTACTCCATGAACACTTGGAAATAATGTGTATTCTGTTATTGGTGGGTTGAGTATTATATATATATATGTTAGACTCTCTTCATTGGTTGTTTTGTTCAGTTTATGTTTTCACTGATCTTCTATCTAATTTGGTGTTTCTATCAGTTACTGAGAGGGCGCTGTTGAAATCCAAACAACAATTATTTATTTTTCTATGTCTGCTTTCAGCACTATCACTATTTGCTTCACAAATTTGCAAATTCTGTTGCTTGATGCATGCCCATTAAGATTGCTATTTCTTTCCGACAGCTTGTTTTTTTATTGTTATGTAATGTCCATCTTTGTCTCTAATAAGTTTCTTTCCTCTGAAGACTGCTTTATCAGATAAAAATATAGCCAGTGACTTTTTAAAATTAAGGTTTGCATAGTAAATCTTTTTCATTGTTTTGCTTTCAACCTATATATATCACTGTATTTGAAGTAAGTTTCTTGCAAGCAACCCTTGGCTAAGGTGATTTTTTTAATCCACTTTTTGTTAGTGTATTTAAACCATTTACATTAAGGTAATTATTGATATATTAATACCTAAATTTTCCATTGATTATTTTTTATTCTATTTGTCTCTTCTGGCCTCATCCCTCTGTTTTTCTTTTCTTTACTTCCTTCATGATACTGGGGCATGTTTTAGGATCTCATCTTGATTTAATTATGGTGATTCTGAGTGTGTCTCTTTTCATATACATTTTTTTGGTAATAGTTGTTCTGAGTATTACCGTATTTACTTATCTCACTACTGTCTATCACTTAATCTATGATTATTAGTCTACTGGCACCAATACTTTACCATTTTGGGTAAAGTGTGAAAAATCTCCCTCCCATTTAGGTCCCCATTTTTATAATATTGTCATGGGACTCAGATGATGCTATAACTTTTGCTCCATTCATCAAACATAGTTTATAAAGCTTATTGTATGTACCATATTTCTGCTCTTTGCTTGTTACTTCATTCTTCCTGATGCTCTATGATTCTTTATTTTATTGATTCATTCTTTTTGTTTGAAGAATTTTGTTTAGCCAATCTTTAAGAGTTATGTCGTCTAGCAATAAATTATTTTAGGACTTTCTTTTCCTCTGAGAATGTTTTCATCCCCCTTTTATTTGTAGAGAATAAATTTACTGGATACAGAGTTTGTGATTGAAAGTTCTGTTTTTCAGCACTTGTAATATTATTTTTCCACTTCCTTCTGGCTTCTATAACTTCAGATGAGAAATCTATTTTCACTCAATTGATATTCTACAATAGATGATGCATCATCTCTTTCTAGCTGCATTCAGTATTTTTCTGTCTTTATTTTTCAAATGTTTAAATTATGATGTGTCTGGACTCTTTCAAAAATGCAAATTTAGTGGTCCAACCACAGAATCAAAAATTATGGGAGTGGGGCATGGATATTTGTGTGTTAAAAAGCCTTCCAGCTGATTCTAATGTACACTAACATTTAAGAACCAATTATCTTAATCTGCACTGGTAGCTATTAACTGCATGTGTCTGTTAGAATTTAAATTCATGAACAAGTCAAATAAATCAATAAAATTAAAAATTAAGTTTCTAAATCCCACTAACCACATTTCAAGTATTCAACAGATATCTGTATCTAAACTCTACTGTATTTGACAGCAAAATTTATTATATTTCCATCATCCTAGAAAATGCTATTGGACAATATTGATATAAGAATAAATAAGTTGCAGATTAACACTTTTGCAATAATTTGTCAGCTGTACTGAATATCTTCTTTTTGCCCTGCTTGAACTACTCTTCACCCTTCTTCTCCTTCCCCTAAGTTCTTAGAGGCCTACTCATAAAAGCTGCTTCAATACCTTCTCTTGATCTCCAACTCTGGTGGTGTTTGGCCAGTGGGAAGCACCAGAAGTGCTTTTTCCTCCTAGGTCACTGAGTTTAGTTTCCACACTACGCCCACAACTTCTGTGAATAATGCTTCTTACAGTTATGTCTAGACTCTAACAGGGGTCACCAACCCCCAGGAACGGGGTCGCACAGTAGGAGGTGAGCTGCCTCATCTGTATTTACAGCCACTCCCCATCCACTGAGATCCACCTCCTGTCAGATCAACACTGAAAAGCCTGTTTCCATTTCCAAAATCCTATCTTTGTGAAGCAGGGTGTTTTTGCAGTCACAGCAAACAAAATGAGATTACAGAGTAAACTGGACATAAGCAACACACTTCAGGGGTCACTGTCTCCCATTACCCTCAGATGGGACCATCTAGTTGCAGGAAAACAAGCTCAGGGCTCTCCCTGATTCTTCATTGTGGTGAGTTGCATAATTATTTCATTATATATCACAATGTAGTAATGATAGAAATAAAGTGCACAATAAACGCAAAGCGCTTGAATCATCCCCAAACCATCCCACTTCCCCACCCTCTATCTGGTCCCTGATGCCAAAAAGTTTGAGAACCACTGCTCTGGGGAACTTTTAGTGACTACCTCCCTCTTTGCTGTTTCGGTCCTAGATGAAGAATCCCTTGATTTCTTCATAAATCTTTCCTACATTATCTATAATTCCCTTTGCTAAATTTTCTTCAAAGTATCTCCTTGAAGTGTGACTTATTTTTTTCCCTAATAATAGCTTATTCCTGGTCTATGCACTAGTTAAACATTTGGCATTTAATATTTTGAAACTGAAATAACTCAAATTCTATCTTCTATAATGGTTTCCACCAGAGGAAGCTTAAATATTATTTCTTTGTTAAAATTAAGAGAAAAAAAGAAAAGAATATTATTATAGAGTACATACTATTATACTTGTATTTTCCCTAATATGTTGTACAAGTTTGCAGTCACAGTAGAATTTCTTAGAACAATAAAATATATGGCTCTGAAGATGCAGAGAGTAGTAAAGGAAACCTGAATATAAAAAGACTGAGCATTACAGACTCTAAATCTATCCAAGTTGCTGAACAATTATCATAAGACTATAAGAAAGGGATTCGCAGTAGTGGGAAACTGCCAGGAGAGGAGTGGGGGAACGCAGTTCATCAATAAGGGTACCTGGTCTCAAACCAGGTGACCAAAGTAGGACTCAAAGTGAGGTCCAAACTTTGCCTGTACAGTGACATTTGTATACCTAACCTTGAATTGTACCCCACATCTTTAAAATAAAAAAAAATTTAAAAATTGAGCAAGATAAATTTATTTTTTTTATTTTAAAGATGTAGGGTACAATTCAAGGTTAGGTATACAAAAGTTTATTATGTGGGTTCCCTTGCTAATGAGGTGTGCCCCTTCCCCAGGCGGATTCTCACTATTGCCAATCCCAATTTCCCATCTCCCCCCTAGTAGTTTCCCACAACTGCCAATCATTCTCTTATAGTATTACAATAATTGTTCAAGTTCCGCTTGTGAGTAAGAACAAGTGAAACTCAATTCTTTGTTTCTGTGAAAGATCATTCAATATTATAGACTCTAAGTCCATCCAGGTTACTGTGAAGTTCATGATTTTGTTCTTCTTTATGACTGCATAATATTCCATCGTGTATATGTACCACATTTTTTAGCCAGTCTTCTTTCGGTGGGCAGCACAGTTGGTTCCATGTTCTTGCAACTGTGAACAAATGCTGAGACAAACATACGTATGCAGGTATCTTTTTCATAGAGTGATTTGAGTTCTTTTGGGTATATTCCCAGTGGGGGGATTGTGGAGTAGTATGGAAGGTCAATTTTTAGATCTTTTAGAAATTACCATACTGTTTTCCACAAAGGCTGTACTAGTTTACACTCCCACCAACAGTGTAGAAGTGTTCCTTTTTCGCCGCATCCTCGCCAGCATGTGTTGTTGTTTTTTGAGTTATTGATGATAGCCAGCGCACAATAAATTTAGAGAGAAGTGGCATATATGGTGGGGATTTTTTAAAAGCCCAATTTGTTTTTTTATTTTATTTATTTATTTATTTAAAAGATGTGAGGTGCAATTCAGGGTTAGGTACATGAATGGTCATCATACAGATGAAGTCTGGGCCTCCCATTGGTCCTCACTTCTCCAGGTTTGCAATTCGCTTCCCTGATTAATGTTATGTGCCCCCCTCCACCTCCCCGGCAGTGTCCTACTACTGCCAAACTCTTTCATGTTGTATTATGATCAATGTTCAGGGTCCACTTATGAGTGAGAACATGTGGTATTCAGTTCTTTGTCTCTGTGATACATCACTGAATATGATGGGCTCTAAATCCCCTTCAATCCTGTGAAGTTTATAATTTTGTCCTTCTTTATGGCTGTCTAATATGGTGAGGATTTTTAGAGTAAATTGTTCTCAAGGTTTTACACTTCCCTCATGGTACAAACACTTCTCTCTTCCACCTCAACCAGGGAGAATAATCTAGTTGAAAAATTAATCTTGTTTGAAGAAAGGGAAATCACTTTCCCTCTTTGTTTTTTCACAATATTTAATTTATATCTTAAAACTTACCTAAATCTTGCAAGTTTTCTGAAATGCTTAGACTTTTTGCAAACAAAGACTGAAAATAAAGTTTAATTTTCTGCATTGACACATAAATTGCTTGAGTTTAGAAAAAAGAGACCAGTTCCATTCCCAAATAATTGAACAGTAGGGGAAGAAAAAGAAAAAAGGTAAAATGCAGCATGAAAAAAATCTGAATTGATATCAATCAATATCTTAAAATATGCAAAATAAGGTCTCATTTTTTTTTTTGCATTAAAATGCTTACAGTTTAAAGTACTTGGTATATGCCTATAAGCCAGTCTGTTCTTGCTACCAGGTTAAATCCCTAGGTTAAGCCAGGCTCGGTGGTTTAGCCTATAATCCCTTGCTTTGGGAGGCTGAAGTGAGTGGATTGCCTGAGCCTGTGGGTTCAAGACTCGCCTGGGCAACTTGGCGAGACCTCATCTCTAAATAAATGAAAAAATCAGCCAGGCGTGGTAGCACATGCCTGTAATTCCAGCTACTCGGAAGGTTGAGGCAGAAGGATCGCCGGAGCCCAGCAAGTCGAGGCTATAGTGGCCGGGAGTGGCCACTGCACTCCAGTCTGGGCGACAAAGTGAGACTCCAACTCAAAAAAAAAAACAAAAAAAGAATTCTTTGGTTAAAAACAAAGTAAACTGCAAACTGACTTCAAGAAGTTACAAAAGAAAAGAAAAAAAGGCAGCAGACACTCTCGCTATTGTCCTGCCTGTTGTGCCCTTCACAATGTATCTTTCTTTTAAAAACCTATCTTTTTAAATTAAAATAAAAAAAGAAGTTGTCATCTAGGTGGGGCAATAGACTATAAACAAAATGCTATGAAAATACATAAACACAAGTTCTTAATGGGAGCAAAAATACTATAGGTACTAAATTGCTGTTACCACAAACTCGATCTGGTCTTTGACAACACAGTAGTAATAAGCACACAATGAGCATCAAACAATATTTTCACAAGTTTTAGCCCAATAATTATTTATCGCTTGATTGAAATACTTACCATCTAAATCTTCTGCTCAGAAAATCATCTCTCTGCTGTCACAGCCCAGCTTGAACACTTGACATGTATCCTTAAAGAAACTGAGTTTTAATGTTCCCCAAGTTCCCAATCTATCAGTCAGAAACAGAAATGTCCTCCTTCCCAAATGGGTGCCACACACTGTTTCTGTGAAGAGCAACCCTGCAAACAATTTAAGATATGTCAACTATCTCTTCAATAATTTTTATAAAAATGTAAGCTGTAGATGAGATAAAGCTTTATTTTCTAACTAGTTATTATTATTAAGAAAATTCTAAGTGTGGTATAAATGACTATTGGTTTTCAAAAATTCATTCTCCCTTTCTCCAGTGATAACAGCATTCCTGACTCTAAGCCAGCCTCATAGTCTTCTGGAATAAATACTTTTAAAGAAATGCTAAAATTTCTTTTTTTTTAATTTTTCGTTAGGTCTGATTATATAAATAAATTATATCTTTGCTAACTTCTTTCCACGGATTGGAACATTCTTGAAGCGGTGAGCCATCTATTAAGCAATAAGCCAGGCCAACAGTTAACGAATGATAGCAACAAGCTAGAAGAGCCAGGTTCAGATCATCATATAAAGTGCAAAAAAATCAACAACTTTTTTCTTCGTTAATGAGGCTAGCAAAAGAATAAGAATACTTGAATGACACTGAAATGATATCCCAAACATCTTTTTAAGGTTTCCAGGTGAAGGTCCAAATCTTTTTTTAAAAAATTGTAACCTTTGTAGCAGTGTCATATTCTCTGTAGCCTAAACCTGAATATTTTATAGTATTAATAAATAGGATGGCTGTCTAATATAATAGACTCCGATACAGATTTTTCAGGTCAGCCTGGGTTTCGAGAGTGTCAGCTCAATGGGTCGGTCAGCCAAAACCCAGAGAGGGTCTCTCCAGGGACTGGTAAGCCTAACCCTGGAGGTGTTGGCTCTAATGGGCTGGCAAGCCAAGCCCCGAGAATAATGCTGGTTCAGTGGGATGGCAAACCTAGCCCCCAGAGTGTCTCAGTTTCAGAGACTCGTCTTCTTCTAGCAGCTCTCTTGGGTCAGCTAGCTCCATTAGCCAGCAAGCCAGCCTCTGAGGTGCACAGTTCTTCAGCTCTGAGGATCTTCTGACCATCTTCTGCAGGTCTTTGCAGCTCTTCAGGTCAAAGTTCTTATCTCATGACCAGAAAGAATGAGGGACACAGACATGGCCAGAAAATGAGAAAGCAGAAGTTATTGAGAGGACAGAAAAGCTCCACAGTGGGAGGGGACCCGAGGGGATTGCTGGTTTGAGGCTGAAACCTAGTGCTTATATAGCCCTAAGACTCAGTCAATCACTAGCACTAGCTGTGAGCTAGCTGTGAGCTGTGAGCTGATTGGCCAGCACTGGACGTTCTGATTGGTCAATACTAAGGACCAATCGGTAAGAGGTAGGGGCCTAATGGTGAGCTGATTGGTCAGTCATTGGCAGCGAGCTGATTGGTTGCTTTTTGATACCAACAGTTGTACTTAAGCTTTAGTTTAAGAGGCTTGCAGGGAGCTTATTTACCAAGGCTGAACCTGAGAGGCCTGCCAGAAGTTTGCTACATTGTTACCGGAGGACCCACCTGCCTAGCCTTTCTCTAGCTATCTCCTGTCTCAACTCTACTAACCATATGTATAGTATAGGTGACAGCTCAACCTATATTGACTTTTACTTTTTGATCAGCATAAATCTCTCCAAGACTCCTAATTAACAACTTAAAAGAAATGTACTTGTCATGAACACATAAAATAGTGCACTGTAAACCAAGACTGCCTTTTTGATTACTGGACATATTGTTTCAGTATGTGAAAGAGCTACCTTGGTTTGCTGAATGATATTTATTTGAAATTTATTCTAATAATCAAATGTCATACTTCTGCTCAAGAAAAGTATTTGTTTTCTCAACAGAGTGAACTTTCTTTAGATCAAGGTGAAACATTGACATACTGAGGACAAGCAAGACTCCACAATAGTACATTAGTTTGATTAGAGAAGATGTGTTAGACGGGCACAGTGGTTCACGCCTGTAATCCCAGCACTTTGGGAGGTGGATGTGAGAAGATTGCTTGAGCCCAGGGGTTTGAGACCAGCTGGGCAACTTGGTGAGATCTCATCTCTACAATAAAAATAATTTTAAAAATTAGCCATACATGGTGGCACACACCTGTAGTTCCAGCTGCTTGGAAGGTTGAGGTGAAAGAATCACTTGAGGCCAGCAGGTCACAGCTGTGGTGGCTATGAGCGTGCCACTGCACTCCAGCCTAGGCACCAGAATGAGACTCCAACTCAAACAACAACAAAAAAGGAGATGTGTTATTTATTTTTCTTTTATATCACAAGGAGTGATGAGGAATTATCTCTAAGGTGTCTGCTTTTCATTTTTGTTTTGTTTTGTTTTTTTTCTTTTTGAGTTGGAGTCTCACTCTGTCTCTCAGGCTGGAATGCAGTGGCATACTCACCTCCAAGCCAGGGTCAACCCGCTGGGCTTAGGCAATCCTTCCACCTCAGACTTCCAAGTAGCCAGAACTACAGGCGTGTGTTTCCATACCCGGCTAAATTTTTTTACTTTTATTTATTGTAGAGACGAGGTCTTGCCAAGTTGCCTAGACTGATCTCAACCCTCAGGCTCAGGCAATCCACTCACCTCAGCCTCCCAAAGTATTGGGATTGCAGGCTGAGCCACTGAGCCCGGCCAGATGTCTGTTTTTCTCCTGAAATTAAAAATATTAAACATATTGCTGTACCCTCACATTGCTTTCTAGAGGGGGAAAAAAAAACAGGATCCATCCAGTGCACATAAATACTACTGCTTTGCAACCCAAGCACGATGAACCAAGTTCTGCTGGGAATCTCTGCTGCAGCAGCAGTTGATACACACTCACAGGAAAGGTCTCTTGAATCATGAACCATTATAAACAAGTGGCCATACCGAGCTCTCTTCACTTAATACTATTCCAGATACACTCTGAGGGAGGTAATTGGAAACCTTTGCTAGCAATTGATCCATACAGGAAGAAAGTGTGATTAAAAAGTCTTCCAAAGCATCAATTGCATGCATTAGCTTGCTTTGACCTGCAGTATTTTTACAAAAAAGCTCACAGACATTGGAGCAATAATGAGAATTGTAATACTAAACAGAAATATAAAATATTTTAGGGCTCAAGTGTGAAAATCCAGAACAATTTTTCTACTGTAGCGTAAGTAAGAAACAAAAGAGATAAACAGGAGACTGCTTTGTAATTAGATAAGTGTTTGTGATGCAGTGCTCAGTGCTGACATGCCACTGATGGAACAGCTTTTGGATATGAATCTATTCTACTCCATTTTCTTACCACCAATGACAAGAAGTTTCAGGAGTCTCCACGCACCTTCCTGGAATAGCTATCATTAATCTCCAGTATGATCACCTTTGCTTTTTTATTATTTTAGATGAAAAAAAATAGTAGGCACTTTGTTCCCCCAATCAAAGACTATAAATTAAACTTACAATATAACAGCCTGTGTGCATTCACCTCAACAAGCTGAAATTATCACCACAATTGACTAAATGTAACTGCTGCTATCAATGGAGAAGGACAGATGGCTCCCGTGGTCACTCCATATACTAAAGATAGAAGTCGCTTGACTTTTTACACAAATCTTCAACAAGAAAATGGAAATGTGATCTACTTTCTTAACTATACCATAAATTATGATATAGTTAACACTTATGGACATTTATAAGATGATGTAATAATATTGTCTGTGTATTTTGCTTTGTTTTCTGCCATTTTACCTTGCTGGCTATTATTTTATCTATAAATCATATACGATATTAACTGTATGTGATTAACTTTTGCTCTTTGATGTTATAAGATAGAGCCAATCATCTAAGTGGTCTGGCAATTCTATGTTGCTGACTGCCTGTCAAAATTTTTATTTATACCATTACTTTGTTATGATTAGGGTCTCCATATCTTAGTAATTCCTGTTCATCTTTTTTTTAAATTAATTAATTTATTTTTTTAGTTGGATGGGAATTAAATATTGTACTGTGAAAGATTAAAATATGAAATTCTCAGTTGTCATTATTACAGTGTATAATCATTGATAAAATGTGATTTATTTAAGGTTATTTAAAAAATAAAGTCAAAACCGGGCTCGGTGGCTCAGCCTGTAATCCCGCACCTTTGGGAGGCTGAGGTGAGTGGATTGCCTGAGCCCACGGGTTTGAGACCCGCCTGGGCAACTTGGCGAGACCTCATCTCTACAATAAATCCAAAAATAAGCCGAGCGTGGTAGCGCACACCTGTAGTTCCACCTACTTGGAAGGCTGAGGCGGAAGGATTGCCGGAGGCCAGCAGGTCGAGGCTGCGGTGGCCGGCAGTGGCCACTGCACTCCAGTCTGGGCTCCAGAGTGAGACTCCAACTCAAAATTAAAAAATAAATAAGTAAATAAATAAATAAATAAAGTCAGGGTTTTCTGTTTCCATTTATGATGAATTAACTTCTGTGGGAATTGCTTCCTCATTGTAAACAACTAGAAAACTAGACACAATGTATGAAACAAATATTTTTAGACATTGAACAACAGGCAGCACAGAACTGTGAAACATGACAGAAGGGATCCTGAGACAACTAAATTTAAGGATCTCTGACCTATATTAAAGACTGCTCTGGACCTGACTTAAAAACACCTCAAAAAAGATTAAACTAATCTGAATAATTTAAGTTCTTGCTATATTTAAGGAATACAATAAAATGTAGCACATTGTCAAATTCACATCATAATGACCAGTATCAAATTAAAACTTCAGGGTAGGGGAGAAGCAGGTAATATGACTGTTAACATAAAAAGAAACAAATCAGTTAGAATATTATATAAAATATTAAAAACGCAGACTAGAGCATTAGACTACTTATTATATATTGTATAGCTATGGACAAAGATGTAAAGGAACACATAAATAAAATAAGAAAATAAGTTGAAAATATATTTTAATATCCAACTGGAAGTCCTAGAGATAAAAATTATATATCTGAAATGAAATATAAACTGAGTGGGTTTAAGCGCCCATTAGACACTGCAGAAGAGATCAATGAACTTGAAGCAGTAGGAATAAAAACCACCTAAATTTTAAAAAAGAGAGAAAAAATCTGAAAAAACGCGCTTCTGTGGTCTGTGGGCCAATATCTAGCATGAGTAATATTTCCAAGATGAGGATAAGCAAATGCTTTTTAAGACTTTAAGACAAAAAATGATTGAATTTACCAGCAATGGTGTAATACTACAGGAAAGGTCAAAGGAACCTCAAGTGAAAGCAAATGATTCAGATTGAAATGTAAATGTACAACAGAATGAAGAGCACCAGATATTGCAGACATGTTAATAAATATTATAATATTTTAGCATTTTGAATATATTCTTGAAAATTGACTGTGCAAAACAAAGATATCCATGTTACTTATAATTTTGTAATACATATTGATACATAAGAAAAATGCTTCACAACAAAAGCCCAAAACAAGATTAATGTAATGAAAATATATTGAAGTAAGATTTGTATACTGTGTGAAGTGATATAATATTAAAGTTAGATGGTGATAAGTTAAAGTAATGCATTGTAAATTGTAGAGTAACAATTAAAAATGTGAAACAAAGTAAATCTAATAAGCCAGTATTAAAATTCTAAAAATATTTTATCAAAAATTTTTTAAAGAAACATTTGAAAAACAAAAAGAATCAATTTGGACAAATAGAAAACAAATAGCATTGATTTAAATGACATACTATATATTGAAAAAATATCAACAACTGCATCAAGTGTAAATATTCTAAATACTAAACTTAAAAGACCAATATGGCAAATAGGATTTTTTTAAATACAAAACTCACTGTAAGCGTAAAGATACAAATAGATTAACAGTACAAAAATAAGATAAAATATACCATGTAAACACTAATTCAAAAAAATTGTACTCAATGTATTAAAATTAAAAATAAGTTGATTTAAGAGAAACACATATTTCACAGATAAAGTGTATATTGTATAGTAATAAACCAGTCAAATTACCAAAAGGAAATAACAATCCTAAATGTGTATCAGTACAATAGCCGAACTTCAAAACACATAAAGCAAAACTAATGAAACTAAAAGGAAAAATAGACAATGTACAAATATAGTCAGATATTTCAACATTCCTTTTTCAGTAATTAATACAAGTAGACAGATAATAGAAATAATGTAGATGTGAACAACCAACTTGACTTTATTAAATTTTCACAACACCTCTCTTAATAATAGCAGAATACACTTTCTTTAAAAACAACAAATTATTCACTGAGACACAATAAGTTGGAGCATAAAATAAGTGTGAACAAATTGGAATGGATTGAAATTATTCACATATGTTCTCTGGTTCCATCAAAATGAAGCTATAATTCAATCAATAAAAGTTATATGGAAAATACCCTATTTTGGGGGGAAAAAAAAGGGAAGCCACATCTAAAGAATCTATGGGTCAAGTAAGATTTCAAAAGAGAATATGAAGTCAATTTGTCTGTATTTGCAGACAAAATATTTATACTTATAAAAGCCCATGGGTTTTTTTTTAGAAGGAAATAGACAATTATACCTAACAGAATTTAGCAAGATACAAGGCAAATATACACAATTATAATGTTTTCCGATAATATGGATTACTTATTGGAAAATTAATTTAAATACAAAAGTCAGACAAATTTCATATACAGTAACACTTTAAAAATGAAGTACTTAGATACAAATTTAACTATGTGTAAGACCATAAGCCTAAAGCAGTAATTAGAAGGAAATGTAAAGCATTAGATGTATTCAATTTTCTAAATTGGTGACTCAGCCTATAATCCCACGCTTTTGGAAGGCTGAGGTGAGTACATTGCCTGAGCCAGCGAGGTCAAGACCCGCCTGGGCAGCGAGACCTCATCTCTACAATAAATCAAAAAGTCAGCTGGGCGTGGTAGCGCATGCCTGTAATTCCGGCTACTTGGAAGGCTGAGGCGGAAGGATCGCCGGAGCCCAGCAGCTCGAGGCTGTGGTGGCCAGGAGCAGCCATTGCACTCCAGTCTGAGCTACAGAGTAAGACTCCAACTAAAAAAAAAAAAAAAAATTTTTCTAAATCTAAAATTAAAATTTTAACTTTAGAATGTAAATTTAAATCTTATAAAATATTTAAAATAGTATATATTCCTCATATTAAAAATAAATATGTACTTATTGACATAAATTATGCATATTGCATATGTATATATGACAATTTATGTTAGATATTTAGCTCAAAAGAATAAATTTTAAAAAGCAGAATAAGAACAAAGTAGAAAAAATTATATATATAAGAAAAAATTAATGAAATATGAAACAGTAATAGAAATGGACATAATAAAACCAGAAAGTGATTTATTTTATTTTATTTTATTATTATTATTTTGAGTTGGAGTCTCACTCTGTCACCCAGACTGGAGTGCAGCTGGCCGCTCCTGGCCACCGCAGCCTCAACCTGCTGGGCTCCAGCGATCCTTCTGCCTCAGCCTTCTGAGTAGCTGGAATTACAGGTGCACACTACCACACCCGGCTAAATTTTTGATTTTATTGTAGAGTTGTGGTCTCGCCTGCCCAGGCGGGTCTTGAACCCTGGGCTCAGGCAACCCACTCACCTCAGCCTCCCAAAGGCGCGGGATTACAGGCTGAGCCACCGAGTCCGGCTTCAAAAGGTGATTTTTAAAGAAGAATAATAAGGAAATGTTTGTCATAACTAATCTTGATGGAAACGCTCAACGGCTACCATCTTTGATGTGATCCACCAGTACTGGATATAGCAGAAAGCTCTGCAACAGTTCTGAACCTAGGTCACAGAAGATCTTACATTTTTCCACTTCCTGTCTTGGGTCTGCAAACACTCCTAGGCTAGCCTGCTGGATGCTGAGAGATCTGTCCAGTAAAACTCAGTTGCCCCAAATGTCCCAGCTGAAGCCAGTACAGATCAGCCTAGGTTAATTACAGTCAACCAACTTTCAGACATGTGAGTAAGCCCAGCCCAGATCAATAGAGCTGTCTATCCAACTCTGATATTTCCCTAACTGTATCAATAAACACTTATTGTCATATGCCAGTGAGCTTTTTTGTGACCATGTGTTATACATTATTATGATTATTATGTCCATGAAAAATTAACAGAATATGGAGCAAGTTTCATTGAGCAAGAATTTGAACACTCACTCTATTCCAGACAATATTCTAGGTGCTGGGTTAAAGTGATAATTAAGAGACAAGCTCCTTGCTCTTTGCAAAGATTACAGAGGGGCACAAGCTGAAACCAAACCAAACACCAATAACAAAACAAATAGAGTGTGCATACACACTCAAAAAAACAAATAAAAATAATGTGCAAGACATTTTCAGAGTGAAAATCTCATGAATAAAATAAAGCTAGATAATAATAGACACGTTTTGGAAAATAAAAGATATAAAGCATGAAGTGTGTGGTCAGGGAAAAGAGGCATTTTGGTATGCTGTCTTTCTTGATTTGATTTGAGATACTTGAGTTGGTATTTGAATATCAAGAAGGTATTAACCATGCTAAGATTTGAAAGTAATTCGTTCTAAGTAGAGGAAACAGCAATGCTAAATAAAACTCTATACTGGTGTTGTGGGTTGAATTGTGACCTGTAAATGTTACCTGATACGGAAACAGTGTCATAAATTAAGTTGAGATGAAGTCATATGCATTAGGGTGAATCATATTCCAATGACTGGTGTCCTTGTAAGAAGAGTAAAATTTGGGTACAAAGACACAGGCAAGAAACACCAAGGATTGTTGAAAACCACTAGAAGCTAGGAGAAAGGCATGGAGCATCTAGATTAAATCAATAGCCTCCAGTAGTTATCAACTTTACCAACACTCTAATGTCAGATTTTTGGCCTCCAGAACTATGAGAGAACAAATATCTGTTGTCTTAAGACAATCAATTTGTGGCATTTTGTTATGGCAGCCCTGGGAATCAAATACAGTTTGGAACAAGTTTGGAGCTTTCTAAGACCTGAAGGAAACCCATGAGCTTTAATATGGTGAGTGAGGGGGAGAGTACAGGGGGCGAGGTAGAGGATATGGGCATGGGCCCCATCATTTAGGGAAATAAGCTGCAGTTTGGTCTTAAAAAGTAGGAAAAGAAGAAAATAAAACTAAAAATAATTTTAAAAATGAAAAAGTTGGAAAGATGATGGGTATGTTTATTAGCTTAATTTATTCTTTCTGTAATGTATATATAGATTTTTTTAAAATCACATTGCATCACTGGGCGCATGGCTCATGCCTCTAATCCCAGCACTTGGGGAGGCAGAGGCAAGAAGACTGTCTGAGTCCATGGATTCACGACCAGCCTGGGCATCTTGGCAAGACTTCATCTCTACAATCAATCAATCAATCAGTAAAATTATCCGGGCATGATGGCACGCGCTTGCAGTTCGAACTACTTGGAAGGCTGAGATGGAAGGATCACCTGAACCCATAAGGTTAAGAGTATGCCACTGCATTCCAGCCTCGGCAGAGTGAGACTCCAACTCAATAAAAAAAAAAAATCACATTGTATCTCATAAATATATGCAATTATTATTATTATTTGTTAAATACAAATAAATAAATAAATGCATATACAAATTAAAAACAAATTTAAGTAGGCAGCTATCCATGTCAAGAAGTCCCTTATACTTACTGGAATTGGGCTTTGGATTTTACCTTGAATTCTCTGTCTTCCTGTGTAAAGAAACTCATAGGTCTAAATGCCCATAAGACAGCAGCCAACTCTTTACCCATCACTGACAAGATAAAGTGTAATCTCCTTGGCATGTTGGACCATTCTCTCCATAATTTATTTCTGATATCTTTTTATCTTTATTTTTATTCCACTTAATTTTTATACCTATCACATAAAAGTCACATAAAAGAATTAATTATTTTAATACACTATTTTATTTCTTAATTCTACTTCTGTACCATCTATTTGCTGGAATATCTTACCACCATCAGTCCCACAGTCACTGCCCTAATTTTTATTAATCTTTATTAAGCCCTCATTCATTTAACAATTGAGCTGCTTCTCTTTACCAGGTATCCTTTAGCTCTAGGATATAGTAGTAAACAAAGTAGATCTGTTCCCTGTTTTCAAATAACTTTGGGTTAGCAGATTAGGCTAACAAACAGTAATTTTTATTTATGTGTGTAGTAATTGTATGTAGTATGATGAAAGGGAAGTTCAAAATACTGTGACAGCATAAGGTAGGGAGAGCCTAACCTAGTCTTAGGAGTTAAGAGTTGGCTTCAAACTGAGAATTTGAAGAAAAGAATGAACTATGCATGGGCAAGGTTCATTGAAATGAAATAGAGCATGTTCAAACATCCTGAAGAAAAATGTTTCTCTATTTTCTCCATCAGTCTCTCCCTTCTTTCTTCCCCACTTGATTGTTGATTTTTGTTGTCACTTAAAAGAGGTGGCATAGGATCCTGTTAAAACACACAGACTCTGGAGTCATAGACATTGTTAAAAATCTTAGCTCCAGCACTTATTATTTGTGTGGAAATTTATTTGACATAAGCCCTCATATCTTATCTGTTAAATGGAAATAGAAAAATTTCTGACTCCTGGGTTGTAATGAAGATTTAATGTGATTATATGCCAATGTCTGGCATATCACGGATGCTCTAAAAACTTAGCTATATCTCTATGTATTTATCTATATACTTAACATTGAACACCATGTGTTTTATATGTCAACCTTAGTGTTAAGGTCTTTATATAAATATAGTGTTATTTAATCCTCAAAGACTCATACAAGGCAGGTGTTGTTATTCCCATGATGAGAGAGCTAGAACCCAGAGTGTTTAAATAACTCTCATCATAACACAATGAACAAGCTTTACCTGCCTCTGAAGCCTACCCTTTATAAAAACTCTATTATGTTTCATCCTCTGATAAAGTTTTTTCTTTCATCTTCTTTTTGAAAATGGAAGGATATTCTTTAATATTGACCCTAAACATATCTGTTTAGCTTTGTTTAGATATAGAAACGTTGAACTTAAATATAGGGAAGAAACAAAATTATATTGCATGATTTTGCAGCTCATTGCCAATCGTATTTCAAGGTGAAATAACTGGAAAAGAGGACAGAAAGCAAAAGGATTGAAGGAAAAAAATTAAAGAAAATAAATAAATTTGTCAAAAGGGAGTTATTATGTTTGTAATTCCTAAGAACAACAATACTCTTACCAACCCAACTTGGTGATATCGAACATTTTCTAAATATGTATAATATGGGAGACAAAAAAAAATTGTAGGGTAGATCATCAAAAGATACAATTAACCAGTGGCCATCATTTTGGCCTTTTATTGTCATTCTCTTTCCTCTCCTGAAGGAAGCCTCTATGAGGCTGATGTTTATGATAACCTTCTTTCACATGGACCGATAGCCTAAGAGGCCAGTAAAAACAATTGTCAATTGAGTCTCAGTTTTTACATCTCTGAGGGTCTTGTTCAGACCTATATTTTGGGGAGTATTAATATGGATGAATGAAACTTCAGACAATACCCTCTTTCTTTCAACAACATTATGGAGACACAGAGTTAGATTATTAATTTTCTGAAAGCAACGTGCAGTGTAAGTTATCTTTGTTTATTAAGTCCAGATTTTTTGTGCATTAAGTTGAGGTATACTCATGTTTTAATCACACCACAAAGTCTATGGTAAAGAGTAATAGAATCTCCAGACAAGAGGTTGTCAATACTAGCCCTTGACTGGTACCAGTCAATGAGGAGTTTGTACTTCTCACCTTCTGATTTTTCTGCGATGAGAATTAGTACTTTCAGTCCACAGGCTCATTATAAACAGCCACTGAGCCTGCTTTTAAGGGAAGGGGGTCCAGTCTCCTTTCCATAGCTCTTACAGTTCTAACAATTAACCAGTTCATTCCTGCGCCTCATCCTTTCATTGAAAAGACAGAAATAGTGTCAGATTCTGAAAGCTGGAGTCTATTTTCCTCAGAACTCCTGTACCTTTTCCTGAATGATTTTACATACAGAAAGTGACTTCATTTTCCTCAACATTGTTATGTAATACAAAGTTGCTTCTGGTACAGAGGGGTCAGAGAGTAAGATTTGTAAGAAGATTCATTGGGGATTACTCTCCAGAATTATAGCTGAGAGGAAGCAAGTTTGGGCAGGAGAACTTGAATTGCAGTGCAGGTGCAGCAGCAGCCTCGGTGAGCTCATGGGAAATTATAACCTGTATCCAGGCAAAGAAGCTTAATACTCTCACATTAACCAGTCATTAAAAGTGGGCTGCCTGTAGGAAGAGGTCACATCCTTGAGCGAGACTGCTTCCATTAGTCGTCAGTCAAGGACAATTCCCAGATAGGATTATAGTTGTGAGCTATCAGCAGCCCATATTCTCCAACTGAAGAAATGAATGGATTATTGTTTGATGGAGGATGGAGACACACCACAGCTTCCTCTATATGTTATTAACTGTGATACACGGAATCATGGGATACACTGGATGTTGTTCTCTTCTTTTTGTTGCTATCAAATATGGATCCCTAAAGTGACAAGTATAAGCCAAGAAAAAAATTACCTACAATATGATATTGTAAAATAAAGTTGTTATACTGTTTAGTTTTGTAAATAAGCATTATTTCAACACATGCACAGAAAGAGAGATTGACAAAAGTTGTTTTTTTCTGTTAAAGACATTACTTTATTCTGAGATTATGATGCATGTACTTCTTTGGTAATAATATTACATTTTAAAGATTTGTAATATAAGTTTTAAGTATAATATTTGGACATTTTTTAAAATGACATTATGTTAATATCTACACATTCAACCTTTTAAATACTTCCAATGGGATGTCCTACAGCATCTCAAACCCAGTATGTACACAACTTTACATATCATTTTACACTGTTAAATCTATTTCTCTTAATAATGCTAACTCTTTGGGGCAAAGAAATTGTTAATGAAATCATCATTGCCAATTATTGTCAATCATGTCAAAAACGTTTGCTTTATTTTTAAATAACTCTCATCATAACACAGACTTACTTTTCTATCTGAATCCATAAATACTTTTTCTCAATTCTACTTAAAACAAACAAAAAACTTATCACATCTGACTGTATTGTTCCATTTTCATTTCACTAGTTTCTTTAGGTCTTTATTTTTTTTCTTCTTCATTATTGTTTAAACCTTCCTTCCCAGGGTTATCAGAGTAATACATACTTTTCTTTTATAATAGGAATGATGTTTCTCAAAATCAGATACAATGGTGACAATTTATATGTTCACATTTAAAGTGTCTCCCTTCCTAATTAAGACCAGACAACTCAAGACTTTTATCTTTTGTGCCTCCTTCCCCCTGGGCTCATCTTCCTTCATTGTCACAGTGCATCCTAAACTTCATCTATACAGAAAATAAAGTGACCTAAAGTTTTGCAAAGCATTCTTTGTTTACATGCCATATCCCCCGTTTGGACTCATTCCTCCTCAAACACCATCCGTCTGACTAATTCTTGAACACTCCCCAGATCCAGCTCTAGCATTATTTGTTCTGGGAAGTCTTTGCTGGCACCCAAACAAATAATTACAATAAAATGTGACACATACTTTGATAAACGGAAGTTTGGGACATAATGGAAGTATAGAGGAGAGGAATCTAACCCAAGTTTGGCGGGTCAAACAAGGTTTAGGGATATGATGTCTGGGATCTGCAGGACATCAAGGTGGGTCAAGCATAGGTTCTGGGCAGATTGCTCCACCAAAAGAAAGGGCAAGAACAAAGTCCTTGATGCTAGAGATCACAACGGATGTTAAAGGAATTTGATCTTGATCCCAAAGAGTGCACAGTAAATAAGAGCATAGAGAATTGAGTTAGCAATATTGGCAGCTGACAGATTCATATGGAGTCTATTTCTAAAGCTCAGATGAAAGTTCATACCACCCAAGCTAAAATAGTGGGAGCAGCGGTAGAAATAAATAAATTTAAGAGACTTCAGTGTAAATTTTCAAAATGAAAAAAGTAAAGAAATCTTATAAAAAAATAGGTTTGCTCTAAACCACCCTTGCTTTCCTAGGAACCACTGAATCTCCAACACTTGCCATCTATCTGCCTCTTCCGCTTTTATCAGTATGTACTAGACTGTCTTTTATGTATTTATTTTTTGGAAACAAAAGAAATGCAAAGTTGACCCAGAAGCAAAAAATACAAAGTTCTGAAATAGCACTCTTATTATTAATGTCTGTATTTCATCAAAAAATGGCAGAGATCATCCTCAGCTGCCTTCGCCCTATCTGCCTTTACTTACCACTGCTTTTCTTTCCCTTTCTCTTCTTTCAGGATCATAAACCAATGAAGATAGGGAAAAGCGAGAAGAGAAATTAAAGGCTGCGCTCAAGTTTGATATCTGTTTAGAATAAATTGAGGGACTGTTAAAGCCTTGCCACACTCAGCAGTAATCTCCTTTCGAGACTGGTTTAGACCCTGGAAGACATCCAAGTCCCTGGGATTAAACCTTTCTGGAGATCACACCTCTTTTGAAGAGTATGAGGTCCCCACCTCCCTCAAAAAACCCAGAATTTATTTATAAAAAATTGTGTACTTATTCTTACATGTTTAAACTTTATTCACCTTCAAAGTACTCTTTGTTTGATGCACTACACCTATTGAGATGCTTTTTCCACAGTTCAGAATTGTTTTGAACTCGTCAAGTTTGATACCTTCTAAAGTGCTTCTGCTGGGGTTTTTTGTTTCACTTCTTTTATATCAGCAAAACTTTTCCTTTTGGGTTTTTTTTTTTTTTTCACCAAGGAAACCAAAAAGAAAAAAAAAAGTGCTAAGGGCAAGATAAGGTAAATAGGGAGGATGGAGCACAGGAATCATCCCATTTTTGTTCAAAAGCTGCTGAATACTCAGCACGGTGTGAACAGGTGTGTTGTTGTGATGGAAGAACCAATCACCTATTTGCCACAATCCGGACATTTCTTTTCCAAATGATGCCACAACTTTCTTAAAACTTCCAGATACAAACTTTGGTTGACTATTTGATCCGGAAAAACAAATTCCAGGTGTACTACAAGGGACCCACCCTTTGTAAGATAATTCTGGGTTTTTAGGGGTCCGTCTCATATTACTCCACCATGGGCACTATCTATTCACCTATCTTTTCTCAGCTCTCCTCAAACAGTGTTGTTGCTCTACCAGCATCTACCAGTATTGTATTGTGCTCCTCGGTTACCTCTTCAGTCAGTGATTCTACTTTGTACTTCTAAGCAACTCTATATTTAATTTCCTCCAATTTATTTTAGTGAAAAATAAGAATATTGTTATAATATAAACAAAGTTTATTTGAGATACTATATTAAAATTCTAACTTATGCTTCATAAAAATTTAAATTTTCAGAAAAATTATTTTTAAACAATCTCAATATTTACATTTATTTCTACTGTTCCTCTGTCCTTTGCCTTGTTTTAAATTCATATATATTTCTGAGATGCCATTTTTTTGTTGCTTTGCTATGTTTTCTTTAAAATTAGAAGAGGATGTTATATGGTTCAAGGAAGGGTTTTCCGTATCAGGCATGCCCTTCCACCATTAGTTAAATGGATATTTGTGGAAAAAAGTAGGCAAACAAAGGCAAATTTGCACAAAATAATTATAAAGTGTTGAAAATATGTCTCAAAAATAACAAAAGAAAAAGCATTCCAAATCAGATCTGTGAAACATACTAGCTGAATTGTCTCCTTCCAAATAGCTCTCATAAACAATCAGAAGTGGTTGCCTTCAGTTCATCTAAAGATGGTTCTTAAGTATGAACACCAGCATAGTGTACTTTCCTTCTTCCTTCTAATGCAAAGAGATTGTAAAAGATTTTTAGATGACTTTGTAAAACATTCTGCTTATTTTAAACACCAGGTGGCAGCAGATGTGATGCTGATGAAAAAAAGGCAGTAGGGGAGAGAAAACATTTTAAACTTTATGTATGCGAAGGATAGTATATTCAGAGAGTTTCCACTAGACGCAACGTGCTAGAATTTGTTCTGGAGTACCTCTGATGGCAACAGTCATAATTCAGTGCTGTAAAGACAATTTCATATTTGATTCTATGGTTTCCATTCAGTTAAGTCTCATTTGACCATTTATCTTGTATCAAAACACAGCATTAGCCATTTTGGCAACAACTCCCAAAAGTGGCAGTCCTAGAGAAAATATGAATACACGTTTGTCACAATGATTTTCTAGCAGGTAATATGCTTCAATGAAAGGTCATTTGATTTATTTCTGACTTAGAAAATTGTACATATTCATAGAAAACAAATTTAAGTGGTAGAGAAGAAAGGAACTTAAATTAATTTAATACAAACAGTCTCACTTACAGAGGACACAGAAATACACAGAAATTAGGAGACATGCGCAGAGACACAGTAGTAACTCCAGATGAGGAAACAGCTTCTGTTCTCTACCTAGTATACTTTGGTGCAATTTAACTTCTCTGACAGGTTTGTTTTCAGTTAACAAGTTTATTTGTGATAAATGAACTACTAAGAGGTTTATTTCTTCAGTGTTTATTTTGTTCTTCTACGTATACTAAATTTTATTTTCAGTTTATAAATAAAATGTAGACTGGCCAATATTCTCTAAATGCATATGTTGTCTTTAGGACACATAGAATAGCTGATTTCTTATGGCGATGGAGTAGTCTGGTGCTTGAGTTGACACCTCAGCTGGTTTGTTAGCTGTTTGGCCTTGGGAAAATTGTTTAACCTCTCATATTTTAGGTTTCTTAAATGAGAGAAATGGGGATGATAATAAAAGTATCTACCTCTAAGTATTGTAGCATGGTCTAAATGAGCTAAATAAAGTTTTTAGTATAATGCCCAGTGAATATTAAAATATCAATAAGTATTAACATTCATCTCACTGGCAAGAACTATAATTGCAAGAGTTAAATCTACTACTTTTCTAAGTTTTTAATAGAAAACATACTGACCATTTTTAAGATAGTATTATTTTTATTCAGTATTATGTACCATTGTACCTGTCTTTACTACATATTCAGAATATCAATGGTTTTTTAGAGTGTAAATTAATTCAGACATTGCTAAAAACAGGCCTCCAATTTAAAATTTATCACATATAATTTGTTATTGTACAAATATATTCTGCTGTGAAGAAATCTGATTTCTCTAATTTTTAAAAATAATTCTTCCTCAGTGCTATAAAAATTTGAGTTTATTTACTTAATTGCTTAAAACACAGCGTAAAAATAGTAAAAAAAAAAAAGTCTAGAAACAAAAGAAATGTCAAAATAAAAACTCCACAACAATGGTAACTGACAGTTTGAAAATCTGTGATTTCAAAGATACATACTAATTGATTATTGTCTACATGATAAAAATTTGCAGTGTGGGAATCTTTTAATACAAAATCTAGTATCTAGAATATGTATATCTGTAAATAGCAAACAAGTTCTTGCAAATGCATCCAAGATCCTTCGACCACTGGGTCTCTGTAGAACTTCCTAACCTCTCTCTCTCTTACATCCCTCTAAATCCTTCAGGATTCTTGATTCACAAATTGGAAATATTTAGCTAACTGTATCCTCTTTCTCCAGCATTCTATCTACATCTTTGCTTTAACACTACTTCTGGAGGTAATCAAAATCAGAAAAATAAAAAACGTAGATTTCCAAATTATATTTCATGTTGCATAATAGAGCTCTCAATTTAGTAAAGATAATGGAAGTCATACATTTATATAGCTGTTATCTCCTTTAAAGTGACAGTTTGGGAAGGTACACCTTGTATCACTAGTAATAAGTTTGCTGAAATATGTTTAAACTTCTGTTTTAGAACTACTTACAGGAGCTGTTCATATATCTTTGATGAAAGAAAATTTCTGGTCCTTGAGGATGAACTTAATGCATATAATGTGAATATGTTAAGTGACTATATTAAACTAATTATTCAAAGTTAAAACTTTGAACTTCCTATAAATTATTTTAACTGCAAAGCAAATATTGCATTAATATTTTATCATTTTAAATACTATTAATGATATATGTAGCCATACAGGGAATTAAAATCTGAAAAGATAACAATCAGGCTGTTAAAACAGATTGTACATGAAGTTTGTGATTATAGAAGTCATTAATGATCTATTTTGCATATACATATACACTCATTAAATACTATTCCAGTAAAGTATTTACAATACAGTGAATTTTCATTTCTGATATTGTATTTTTTATATGTTGAAGTTTCATTTTAGTTTTTTAGATCTTCTATTTTCTCCTCATCATATTCAGATTTTTGTTTATGGTCTTGAGTGTCATGGTGTTATATAACATTTCCATCAATGATTACCTGCATATACTGTCTGTTCAGCTCCCTTTTCTTCAGTATTCTGTTCCAAATAAACATATTTTAGCTGCCTCGGCTTTTCAGATTCTTATTTTCTGGCTCTTTTTGGGTTTCTTTCTTCCTGCGCTCTGGAAACTTCACGTTATGCTTATATGATCATAGGCTCACCTAGTTTCCCTTCTCTGTGGATCAGAGCCTTGTATATCATGTTGTTCAATATCTGAAAACTAATGTTTCATATATTTTGTCACAATTTCTAGTAGAAGACTTCTAAAGAAGGGGATGTCCGATGCATTGTCCTACCTTGATGGACATGTAATATGATGTATCTCATTTAAAAAAGATGTAACGCTTTATTTTTCTCATTATATATTACTGTATAATTTCCCTATAGAAGTAGAGGGATATTTAGAAGACATTATAGCCAACTTTTAAGACAACTTTGTTATAACAAATAATTTGCCAAACTTTGAGAGATTATTTTACAATAGTTTTCTGCTATTCATATAATGTACCAATTTAGGAATAATGCACCAGGAACATTATGACAATGTATAGTTTTTATTGCCTTTATCCTGGCCTTTGTTTTATTGATAGTAACCAGTAATGAGATAAAATACAAGAGGTAAAATAAAATCAACAATAAATTTTTTAAAAAAGAGAAGGGAATGTCCATAATGGTAGTTTTGATTTAAAAATTCCATAAAAGCATACTGTCATCAAAAGCACTGGTAATGGTAAAGGACCCATCAATAAATGGTTTACACTTGTGAGAAAATTCTTCATGAATAAGTAATCAGTCAATATAGTTACTAAGTTATCTACTACATGCAAAACCATACATACTTATTTTTCTTCACATGAATTTACTGACAAAAAATTCTAGACCCTGTCAAATTAGACAAGCAAATACTCTGATGCTAATGTATTTCGGAAACCTCTTTTCTTCAATTGTTCTATTTTGCATAATTCGTTCATATTATCATCTCAGTCTATGTCTGAAAATCTTCATTGTAGACTCCACCATGTTTTAATTATACATCTATTTCTTTTAAGTCCTACTTTGAAACTTTACTTTTTAACCCTACTTGTTAGCTACACTAAACTTGTAGCTTTATTCTTCCATTTTTGTAATTATTGCTTTTTTCTTAAAGTATACTATTGCCATGTAGCAAACGTTTCTAATTCAATTTAATTAGAAAAAATAAACCCTGTCAGCACTGGATTATTTAATTTTATTGCCTTAATATTACTGTCTATTTATGTTTCCCTAGAAACTTCTATAGTTTTAAAAATTAGATTGGCATTTGTGGAGAAGTTAGAAGTATGAATATCTATGTTACTACCAAAAAATAAAATAAAATAATTTATTACTGTTTTGGTTTTGGTATATCAGCTAATATATTTTATTTTCTAACTGAATTATAGAGTGTCAGTGTGAATTTCTTAAAAACGTAACAGTTGTTGGCTGGTTCAATCAAATATTCTCTCTGCCTCCCTTAATTCAAGTCTACCTTTTAAACCTCTCAGCTATCTATTTATGTCTACATGTGGTAAACTATGTCTATTTATGTCAACATATGGTGACACCATTTACTGTTTGGTGAACTTTCAGGGCTGTGTAGTATAATATTCATAAAAGATTCAAGTCAGGCCTGCTGGCTCACACCTTAAACTCAGCACTTTAAGAAGCTGAAGTGGGAGGAATGCTTGAGGCCAGGAGTTTAAGATGAGCTTGGGAAACAAAGCAAAATCTTGTCTCTACAAAAAAAAAAAAAAGAAAAAGAAAGGAAAAAAAGAATAACAGCTGGGCTTGGTGATGCACACCTGTAGTCCCAGCTACTTGGGAGGCTGATGTGGGAGAATCACTGGAGCCCAGGAGTTCAAGGCTGTGGTGACCTGTGATCATGTCACTATATTCCAGCCTGGGCAACAGAGTGAAGCCCTATGTCCAAAAAAAAAAAAAAAAAAAAACCAGATAGAGTCTTTTTTCTGGGCTTAAGTAGACACAAAAATTCTAGGGCTGCCAAAAGAACAATAAAAACACAGACAGAATAGACTCAAAGTAACACGTTACAAAATGTTCTGGAGACTAAGAATGGAACATAAAAGAAATAAATGGAAAGTTAAAAAATAGTTGAAAGATGAAAAATGTTAAAATAATGAATAATATACATCATGCTTTGCCAGTGAGCTAATAGACAAAATCTACAAGGGATCCATCCTTCAGACAGACCAAGAAACTTTTATTTTTTATTTTATTTTTTTACTAGGTTTTATTTTTGAAGATCTCTAACAAGAACCTAGTTTTATTGAGACTATTATGTACTCATGAATTGATATGTAGAATGAAATAGTATATTAAGTATATGTCTTTATGTTCTAATTTATCTTTTTATAAAAAAATAATGCATTTAAAATCCTGTGTTCCAATTCTTCTAAAAGTCATATGAACTATTTCCTGATATATGTCAGAGAGTTGTAAGAGAAAGAGTTGATTGGGCCCATTTTACCTTTCAATAACTATGCATCAGGCAAATTAGTTGAGGGTGACTTCAGTAAAGTAGCTACAAAATGGTCACAAAAATGAACCTAAAATTGATCAAAAGCCTAAGTGTAAAATGAAAAACTATAAAACTCTTAGAAGATAACATAGGAGAAAACCTAGATGATGTTCAGTATGGTGACAACTTTTTAGATATAACAGCAAAGGAATGATCCATGAAAGAAATAATTGATAATCTGAACTTCGTTAAAATTATAAACTTCTGTTACGCAACAAAAAATGTCAGAAGTTTCAGAAGACAAGTCACAGCCTGATAGCAATATTTGCAAAAGACATATCTGATAAAGGACTGTTACCCAAAATATACAAAGAACTCAGAAAACTCAAAATAAGAAACAATCCAATTTTTTTAAATGGGCCAAAGATCTTAACAAACACTTCACCAAAGAAGATATACAGATTGCAAATAAACATATGAAAAGATGTTCCATATCATATATCATTATGAAGTACACATCAAAACAACTATGACATCAACAATAAGTGCAAGATCCTACTACACACCTATTAGAATAGCCAAAATCCAGCACACTGACAACACCAAATACTGGCGAGGATGTGTGACAATAGAAACTCTTATTTATTGCTAATGGAAATGGAAAATGGTCCAGCCAATTTGAAAGACAGTTTTGCAGATTCTTCCCAAACGAAACATATTCTTACCATATAACCCAGCTTTTGTGTTCCTTGGCATTTACCCAAGGGACTTGAAAAATTTATGTGCACACAATAACCTTCATATAGATGTTTATAGATGCTTTACTCATAATTGCCGAAACTTGGAAACAACCAAGATGTCCTTTAGTAGGTGAATGAATAAACTTGTGGTACATCCAGACAATGAACTATTATTCATCCCTATAAATAAAGGAGCTATTGAAGCCATGAGAAGATATGGAAGAAATGTAAATGCATATAACTAAGTGAAAGAAGCCAATTGGGAAAAACTATATACTGCATTAAAATTATAGGACATTCTGGAAAAGGTAAAACTATAAAGACCATAAAATCATCTGTGATTGGAACGAGGGCAATGAATAGATGAAGCACAGAGTATTTTTAGGGCAGCAAAACTACTCTGTATGATACCAAAATGGTGGATACATTTCTGTAAAACCGTAGAACGCACAATGCCACAAGTGAACCCTAATGTGAACTGTACTCTTTTGGTAATAAGAATGAGTGGCTATAGTTTCATCAATTGTAACAAATTTATCACTCTTGTAGGGAATTTTAAGAATGGGAGAAGACTATGTACATGTGAGGCATGGGGTATATGGTAAATCTCTATACCTTCCTCTCAATTTTGCTGTGAACCTAAACCACTCTAAACGGGGGGGGGATGGTAAAAGAATGTGGCATTGCTTGCATTAATCAAAAAGGCTATCATTCCTATTACAATTGAAAGCTTCTTCTTATACCTGCAACCAATCAGGGAAGAGAAGAAAACTTGTTCAGGACATGGTGATGAGAATTACCCCCAAGTGACCTAGTTCACTTGTTCACCTTTTGTTTAGAGCCTCAGAAATGAAAGTTTCCTTCCTTTAGTAGCACAAGTCAAGAATGTAAGATCCAAAGTCCCAAGACAAACCTCAGACCTAAGAAAGTAGCAGAGAAAGGTAGGTCCTGAGACTTAATATCTTCCCTGTTTACCTCTAAGCAACAATTCCATGATAGGTCGTGTGGATGCAAATAATAATATAGCTGTGAATGCCAATCACTACTGTCCATCCTGCAAAGTAATCTGCCCTTTTGAAAGGAACTCTGCCCCTTGCCATCCTTTAATTTCTTTCCTTGATAGAAATTTCATGTTTCTCTTTGAGAAGGATAATTCAATCTTGTTTTCATTATTCTTCCTCCCAGGTTACCGTAGAAAACACACACTGGACACAAAAAGAATTACACACGTTTCTTCTCACTGTCGCTCCTACTCAGGTCTGAAATTGGAAGAGCGCTTAGGACTGGGTCCTAAATCTGGGGAAAAGTAGCCTCCTCCCCATGTCTCCCTCCACACCCATGAAAACCTGTGACTCCTCACTCCATCTTTTAAAGAAAATGTAGTCTTTGCCTGCCTGGAAGACTGCAATACAATCGATCTTAAAGAGAAAAAAAGAAGAAAGAAAAAAAAATCGCAGCCTAGACACAGGTCTTAAGTGCTACCTCCCCACTCTCCGTGGGCAAAGTCCCAGGGAACAAACCAATTCCCAGTCTGGAATCCTCAGAGACCAGGGGTGTTGGCCAGGCGGTGTTGTCTTTGGCTCCCCACCACTTCCTCAGACTCAGACCTTGCCGTCGGTCCCCACCTCCTCCACTCCGGAGTTTTTCTCCAGCTCCCATCAAGCCACACAAAGTGGCTTCTCGGAAACGTTAGTAGATTCTGCTGAGTATGGAAGGGAGCAAGGGGATGATGGGGGCGGGGACAAGGGAAGGGCTCTTCTGGTTGCTGGACACACACACACACACACACACACACACACACACACACACACACACACACACACACACACACACAGCTCCATGCAATGGAGCGGTCGTGGATGGGAAGTCGTGCGACCCGGTCCTCTGCCTACTATTAGCGCACGAGTGGAAAGGTTGCAGCATCGCCACGGCCGCGCCCCAAGCTCGGTACCCGCCCTGCGCCTCCTGCAGGCGTGGAGGGAGGGAGGGCCCGGACGCTGAAGGAGGCGAGGAGGGAGGGAAGCGCCGCAGCTGCCCGCGGGGAGGCGGGGCGGCTCCCTCCCTGGGCGCGCCCCGGAGGGAGGGGCGCAGTCTCCGCGCAGGCCCTGGTCCGCGCTCCGGCCGCGGCTGTCGGCTTCCCCATTCCGCCGGCACGGCTGGCCAGGACCGGGCTAACCTGTGTACCAGCAGGCGCCTGCGGAGCAACAGGATCCTGGGAAACAGAGGCCCAGAGCGAGGAGGGGGTCTCTGCAACCCGCGCCTTCCTCTGTGGTCAGGTTCTGCAGGTGCGCTGGGTGGGCATGATCGGCGGGCCAGGGTGCAAGTAAGTGCCTTTTCTTTTGCTCCTTGCGTGTGGAGGGGAAGCCACCAGTCTTTGGCTGTGCCGGCCCGGACCGCCACACCCACCTGTATCCATTTTCACGCCTCTCGAGTGTAGTCACCCTGTATTACGCCACCTGGAAAGTAGGGAGAGGAGCAGTTTGGCGGGTGGTTCCAGTAGTTTGGAGGAAAGGGCGATGATTCCAACAGCAGGGCTGCTCTTTGGGCGGTGTTGATCTTGTGGGTTCTGAAAACGTGGAAGGGAGATGGATGACCGTCTTTTATTTCTTTCCGTCTAGGCTAACAGTTGCTAGATGGGCTTTCAGTTCCAGGGGCAGTCCATATTCTGTACCAGCAAAAAGCATGTGCTGTGCTTCCCATCTGCAAAGCCGAGCGTGCAGAGCCACCACAGCCAATAGTACCTGTGGGGAGATCAAGGGAGCCCCACACCCTCACAGCTCACAAACGCAGATCAATGACAGGACAGCTTAGCCCTGATTTCTCAGAGAAACGTATTTTCTTAAACAAGTAACCACTTTATAGTAAAATTTAGATACGATCCAGAATCATTTTAACTTTTGACTGAATTCAGTTGAACAGTCATTTACTTTTAAGAAAAAAAAAACCACGGCTTTTTTCGTTCCTTATAGTAAAGACAAAAGACCAAAACAATATTACCAAATTAGAAACTTTAATGCCAGTTTTTGTAATTACAGGAAGCATTTTACTCATTATTTTAGTGGTTTTTTTTTTTAAGTTGCAGCATTCATAGTAAATTATGTCTCCTTCGAAGTTAAGAGCAATTTTCACGAGAGAGTAACTTGGGCGAGTTTTTAAAAGCTTGTTTTAAGAAGATAAAGATCAAATCAACATAAGCATTTAAGAAAATGATAGATTTTTAGATACTGAGTGTGAAGTCAGTGTGGGAGGTTCAGTTCTTTTCATAAACACAGTTACTGTTATTTCCTATTTCTTTGCCCCTGTAGACAGGGGAAGGGGAAAGATTTCTCTCTCTCTCTCTCTCTCTCTCTCTCTCTCTCTCTCTCTCTCGTTCTGCCTCGCTCTCTGTCACTCTGTCTCTCAGTGTGTGTGTCTCTGTCTTTTCTCTCCCTTCTTTGAAATTTTCATGATTTTTTTCTTTAACATAAACCTATTTGTATACAATCTGCACATCAAATCTAATTATTAAATTGTCCATTTTATTGAAAAGTCTTCAAATTCCTCTTCCACTGTTTTTTTAAAAATGCAGACTAAGATTTACTTTCTTAGAATCTATGGTAGATAAAATTTAGATTATTTGAAAACTAGTCTAAATTAATCCCTATGTATGGAATTATTAGACTAGCTTATTTACAACAAAATGCTAGACAAAATGTGGCATTTGATGTATTGGGGGACAACTGATAATAGTTTGGCCTAAGTTGTTTTTTTTTTTTATTGTGTAGGTATTTAAAAGGAGGTTTCCTTTTAAAAATAAACTGTTGTGCAGTCATGGGACACAGTGACGTATTTTTAAGAGGCTGGGTGTATGATTTGCCATGATTCCTGTGGTGCAAGGCTGAGCAGAGTACCTGATGCTTCTACAGAAGAAAAATGAGTCAGATCTGGCCCTCTGCCAAAAGCAACCCGCACCTCTGTATGTCCCCTTGGGCCTGCAGATAATCATGGAAACCCTCTTATGGTAATGCTTCTGTGTTTTTGCTACCTGTTGCGATGCTGAGTTTCAGCAGCAAAGAAGAAGAAATTCAGAGGAGCAATCAGTAGGATCCTATTCACCTTATGTAATGTGATCAACCCACTCTATTTGTGGTAAGGGAGAAAAAGTAGAATTTTGCATCAAATAAAAAACTAATATTTATCTAGTTTCTATTCTATTAGTTATGAAAACGAGTGTAAAATGTTAGAATGATTTATGTGGTATTTTTCTAAGACAAGTCATGACCTTGTAAAGGAGATTAATTTTATTAATGTAAATTATTCTAAATATCATAATGGTAACAATTTATGATTTTCCCTAAACTCTCAGATTCTTTCCCTCGATTTTCATTATCAGCCATCCACCAAGTACAGAAGTTACCTTTAATTGCTCTGTTTTCCTCATGGCCCCATTTCAGCCCTATCAATCTTTTCTTCCAAACAGATCTCTATTTTATCAAACTTTTCAGATGTATCTCTTTCACCCACTTTCCTATGTCTACCCTGCTACCAAATTAGTTCAGATCATCATCATAATCTACCTGGAATCCTGGCACAGCCTTAACATTAGTCTCTCTACTTTCATAATTTGCTCCCCTGCAATCCATTCTCCATACAAAGCAATAACATCATGTCTCCCCTTAAAAACATTCATTGGCTCGGGACGGCGTTTAAAAAAAAAAAAAGGAATAAATAGAAACAGAGACTGAGTCAGATTAGCAACAGCAGCAAATGTCTTCCATCAGCATAGAGTTCACTCCCTGATCTGTCCCTTTTCTCCAGCCTCACCAGAACCCATTTTATTTATGCATTCCTGCCTCTTGTTTGTCTAGTACCTGGGACATACAAAACAATATCGCTCCTTAAGACCTTTTCAAATACTGTTTTAATACCTGGACTATTCCCCTACTCTTTGCATGGTTTTCCTTCTCGAACTTTAAATCTCATCCCAAACTTCTCTGTTTTACTTTTTATGTGAATAAACGTGTATTGAATTTTAGATAGAGAGAATAAAGAGTACAAAATAATTGATTTCTTTTTTATAACTTTATTTTATTATAGAAATATGGGTACATAAGTAGTCTACGTGCAGGTGAAGTTTGGACCACTGTTCTCTGTTTTAGAGAGATCATGATCACCTTGTCAAAAGTAGACAGTCCGCTGCTAGTCTCCATCTTGATACCTTGTCTGTTTCCTTAATAATGCTTATTACAGCATTCAGGCACTTTGTGAGTTTGAATGTTCCAAAGGAACCCAGATCATGTCGTTGTTGTTGAACCAGCTTCTAGAATATTGCCTGGCATGAAGTAGTAGAGAGTTTGTAGATATTTATGTAAATAATAAAGTACAAAGATATGAATTATTTTACCATCAACCCTGTAAATGTATGCATTTTGTGATTTATTTTTTTTATTTGTTGAGCGTCCAGTATGCTTCCAACACTGTGCTATGATTTTGAGGAGGTAAAATTAAAATATCATGAGAGGTATTCTCATCTTTCAGCAGTGTAGGTGATAACGCATTCAATGTTAAGTACTTTCTAATGCATTCTTATAAAGGCAGTGACCACAACAAGATTACAGTATATTCTAAGGAAAAATTGGACTGCATAAGCCATATGATTTTAGTATGAGAGACTCCTAATCTACAATGATGACCTTATTAGGTTTAAATCTGTATTGTTTGCCAAGACTTTGAGCGTCATTCAGCAATCCTAATTTAAAATATGTTTTTAAAATAAGTATAGACCCTTAAGTGAGCTTTTACTGATAGAAGTGTGGTTAGATGAGACTAAGGCCATAGACTGGGTGTCGACATGGTCTAAGTTGATGTTTGCCCAGGGCACAAGGGACAACTTATCCACAAATATAAAGCACTTAGTAAAGAAGGCTCAGAAAGACAATTTGGGCTGATCCATGAAGACCCATCGTTGTAACTGGATTGGGGGTGAGGACTTCCAGATTCATGCTGATAAATAATTGTCTCATTTTAACTAGAATTTTACTATGTACACAAACATGCACATATACTTTGTGTGGCAATAAGTCCCTAGTTTACTTTTCCAGATCATACTTAAACAAGTAGTTTTGATATTAACATTTAATTGAAAATTTAGTTTTCAGTTAGGTGACAAGCTTTAATTAGTGATTTTTTTTATCTATCAAGTGGCCAGCCACATTTTCTTTTTTTGGTAAATAATTTGGCAATCACATTTCATCTTGAAAGACTAGATTATTTCATTGTTACCAGGTATTTTCTTAAATTTGCTATTAAGATGACCCACTGTGATTGTTGTAATGTATTGGAGTGCAATAATCGAAAATGGTCCTCGATTTTACACGTTATTGATTATCGAATTCCTTTTTCACAGAAATATTGTGATGTCTTCCCTTGGAACTATGTAGCATTAGATTACTATTTGAGATGGCAAGGCCATAACAAAATAAATATTCTAATATTTTATATATAAAAATCTTTTTATATGAAGAATTATGGGAAAGCATTTAGACAATGTGAGTAGAATACTTATGTGGAATATTAGATAACAGTTTTGGTGTCATGCCATCCTACAAAACAAAATTTCTTCATTGAAGGTTTTACTTACACTTGCCTCTTATCATCGCTGGAAGGAAGTGGCTTTAGGCAAAGGGGAAAGCCATCAGCCTTTGGCAGCAAAAGATGAAGTTTGGAGGAATGAAAACCCTCTGGCTGATGAGGAAAAGTGCCAGACCATGACAAAGAGGGAAAGGAAGAGGGAATGCCTTGAACAGTGCCAGTAAATGTTATCTGCCACAGACAAATTCAAGTTGGCATTACATATTGAACTGAATTATTCTTTATGGTTGTAGCCCTACTGAGAAAATAGTTCTTTACTCTTCTCTCTTTAAAAATGACAATTTATTGTAAGTAAAGCATTCTATTATTGCTTCCTTAATACAGGAAGTGCAGTACCTTTGGACTTTTAAAAATGATATAATGGGGAGCCAAAAATGCCATATATTATTATTAAAACCTACCATTACTTTAATTGTAATTTCCTTGCTATTCATTTTATGATTTCCTTTTGTTGTGTCAAGTGTTTGACAGACTGCTATTATTGATCATAAATTTCTTTAAAATGTCTTGTTGGATTTTTTACAAAGCTTTCTGAATCATTTATCAAAATACAATAAAACTCTAATTGCACCTATGATTGTTCACTTGAACATTTAGAAAGAGTGAGTACATTTACAATGTCGTTAACTAGCATCCTGTCCTTTTCTTTCTTTCTTTTTTCTTCTCCTCTCTTACATCCATCTCATCTTCTAAATATTTGATATAAATGCCAGGAACACAAATTTCAGTCTAGTTTCAGTTCAAACTGTTAGTACAAATAATTGGAAAATTGGGCCTCTAAGGAGAGATAAATCAGATTAAATAGATGTATCATAAGCACAGAAATATTGCCATAGATATTTTAAATGAAATTTTTAATGCGTAATATGCCAAACTAGAGTCCCTATATTATTGGGGTGCTTTTAAAAAATAGAGGTAATTTCATTGGATGTAGTGTCTGTCAACTTTTATTAGTTGCTCATAAACTAGATGTTTTAGAATCCAATGTTATTATTTTAAAATGTTTCATCTTCTTGAGGGTCTATACTTTATAAATTCAGAAAGAAATATAGATATTCAAATCCATACAGATAAATAAAATGGAAAAATGAGAGAAATGTTATATAATAAAATATCATATTTCACATATTGATTTAAACTCCACTAAATGACTATTCTTTCAAGCCAAATGGACAATGAATTCTTTAGGGATTACAGTAAGGATAATTTATTAACTGTAAGTACATTTTAGACAGGATAAGTATGATGTTTTATTGATAAACTATGTCTTCACTTTATCTGAGTGATGATACAGAATTAACATTCCTTCTAGGTAAACATTATGGAACTAATCTTTACAAATAATCCTTTACAAATAATTTGCAAAGTGGTAAATTTGTTTACCTTTTTAAAAAATAATATTCTTGTTATTGTGTATATCTTGGCTCATGCCAATTCAGGTAGGAAGGAGGGAAGTGGCATCCTCAGGGATCAACTGGGGACAAGGTTATCATAATCTCATGAGATTCCTCTGACAGACTTTTAGACATGAAATGTTTGTGGAATGGTTAAGCTGAGAAGTGCCTTTGAAAATACATATTACAGTTTGACTATATTTCAGAATGTTTGTAATATTTTTGTAAAATGTCAAAAGCATAGATAAATCTGTGTTCAAATTAATGTAGTGAAAAAAAGTCTTTTTTCTGGATATTTCTCTTAATGTGATCTTAGCCAAAAATTACCTTCTCGAAGTGAACTTCACTGTCTGTAAATTGTAATTTACTTCTAAGGGCTGCTATACATATTAGGATATGTAGTGTCTATATATAATAGGATATATACATATTATGTATAGTATAGATATATTCCAATATGTGTGTATACATATATGTGTGTAATGTACATTCATTACAGCTACTTTAGCATCTCACACATGATAAACAGGTGTTCAATAATGAAAGCTAAACATTTGGTAACAGTACATTATGATCCAAATGTATTCTTATTATTTTTAATATAAGTGGTACTGTATCTAAAGTTCATCTTTGTTACTTTTAATCCTATTCCCATGGATGCTAATAATGCAGTTTACCCTATTTTTAAAGACAGGTACAATTATGCATTTCTAACTAAAATCCATTCCATTTTGAACTCTTTATAACATTCTTTTGATGACAGGGTAGATCTTATGTTAAGTGTTCTTACCACCAAAAATAAAGCTTAAAAAACATCAAGGGACACAAGAAAACTTTGGAGTTGATTGATATGTTTATATCTTGATTGTGGTGATAGTTTCATGGGTATATACATATGTCCAAGCTCATCAAATTATATACATTAAATATGTACGGTTTTTTGTCTATCAATTATGTCTCCATAAGGCTGCAAAAAAAAGAGTAGAGACCATAACTTGTTAATAATGGTATCCCTATGGTGCCTAATATGTCCTCCTTAATACATATGCTGAATAAATGACATATTTATTGGAAAACTATAAGATAAACTTTTCTTTTAAGAAAGCACTCTTTTCCACTAACATATACTTTCTAAGAATGTAGGAAGAATAAATTAACAAGAATTTAGCCTAGCTTTTTATCATTATTAGATCCTGATGAAACAGAGTCATATTTCTTATTTCATACTTAAGAAAGAACAGCACTTCTGATTCTTCTCTGCCACAATTTGTATTCACCAATTCTAGAAGACAATAGGTAGCCTTCTTGTGGTAGGATTTGCTTAAGAGGTGGACTAGCCTATAAGAAAAAAAAAATAAAATAAAATAAAATTTCTAACTGATTTGTCTTGGACTGATGATTAATCATGAAATTTTATCTGGTTGGCCTCCTAAATGTGTAGGTCAGGAGTTGGCATCCAAGTAGGTATTGGTACCATTGCGGTTTGTGGAGAAGGATGACCTGGCAGGGATCCCAAGGGCAGTGGTGCAGGGCTGCTGAGGCCCTTCAGGTCAGTTCCTAGAACTCTCAGCATCATTATTCTCAGCATTTATAATTTTCCTGGAATTTAAGAATAATTCTTTATTTCCATTTCTCTCCCTTGATCGCCTCTCTTCCTTCATCCTATAAGCATTTATTGAGTAGATACTTAGGCACCATTGTAGACACTGTAGATAAAACAGTAAACAAAACATGGAGATTTGATGCTAGTTTTAAAAGAGAAAATGAAATAAATATTTTCCACTATCCATCATTGTATTATAAGATATTATGTAAAGAAAAATAAAGCAGGACAAAAAGAATTGAGGAGAGGAGGTATTTTTTAATAAATGTGACCAGAAAAAAAAAATTTAAGGGGCAGTATTTGAACAGAGACCTGAAAGAGATGAAGTAGTAAGGGAGTTAGCTGGATAACTGAAAAAATCATGCCAGTCACAAAGAGAGGCAATTGCAAAAACTCTAAGTCATATTTAATGTGTTTAAGGAGCAGCGTGAAAGCTGGTGTGACTGATATAGAGAGAGCAAGGTTGAAAGGAGAAGGTGAGGACCTTTTCTTGATTTTATAAAAATGACCAACCCTACCTAGAGGCCTGCATGATAAGCTGAGGCTCCAATGACCAGCACGAGACAAATTTTGGGAAGGGATGAGTGTGCCATTTTTTCTTTCTGGGCACATGTAAAACACAATCAGAATAAATATTTGAGAACACGCTAATTTGTATATAAAAAGAAACTTTTTGTCATTTTTTGGTGATTTTTATGTAAATGTTCTATATCCTCTTCCCATTTACAATAGCTTGGGTACTTGGGTACTCTCTCTGCCTTATAGCTCTTTGAGAAGAAAAGGGCTAATGTGACAAAAGTTAAAATTGAAGGTGTCTTTACATGTTTAAATTCTGGCCAGTCACGTGGGCTCATGCCTATAATCCCAGCACTTTGGGAGACAGAGGTGAGAGGATTGCCTGAACCTATGGGTTCGAGACCATCCTGGGCAACTTGTTGAGACCTCATCTCTACAATAAGTCAGAAAAAATTAACCCGGTGTGGTGGCGCGTGCCAGTAGTTCCAGCTGCTTGGAAAGTTGAGGCAGAAGGATCACCTGAGCCCAGGAGATCGAGGCTGCGGTGGGCTGTGACCATGCCACTGCACTCCAACCTGGGCAACAAAGTGAGACTCCAACTCAAAAAAAGAAAAAAAAAGTTTAAATTCTGGAAACTGAAACTCTGAATGTTTTGAATAATTTTTAATCTCTGTTGTACAAGTATTTCTCATGAAATAGTATCACTGTTTAGATATATAGGACTACTGCCCAGGAAAATAGATATCTCAGAGATAAACAGCCATCTTGTCAAGGTTGACTCACTGCCAACTGCTGTGATTTGGGTATATTAACTAACTCTCTCTGCCTTACAGATTTCAGAAAATGCTTGTGAATGGAAAAAAAAAAACCCTTTGGTAAAATATACATAACTTAAAATTTACCATTTTAATCATTTTAAGTGTACAATTCAGAGGCATTAAGCACATTCTTGTGTGCACCATCACCACTAGCCATCTTCAGAACATTTTCATCATTCTAAGCTAAAGGTTTTGATATTCATTAAACAGTAACTCCCCATTCTACTTTCACTATAAATTTGACCATTCTAGGAACCCTATATCATATAAGTGGAATCATGCAACATTTGTGCTTTTGTGTCTGGTTAATTTCACTCAGTGTAATGTTTTCAAGGTCCCTTGCGTTAGCATATATCAGAATATTGCTCCTTTTTAAAGGCTGTATAATATTTCGTTATGTATACTTTTTGTTTATCTGTTCAGCTGTTGAGGGACATTTTGGTTGTTTTCATTTTTTGGCTGCTATGAACATTGCTGTATGAATTACCACTTGAGTACCTGCTTTCAATTGCTTTGGATGTGAGAGGGGATAAAAAACAAACAAACAGAATTTATGTATAAAAACAAGAGTATTTATTCTTGTAGGTTTAAATTTTAGTCACCTTCAAAATACTCTCCATTTGATGCAATGCACTTATCAAGATGCTTTTTCCACTGCTCAAAACAGTTTGTGAACCAATTTTGATGCCTTTTCGTGCTTCCGCTGTTTTTTGTTTCATCTCTTCCTCATCAGCTAAACATTTCCCTTTGAAGACTTTTTTTCATCAGGGAACTAAACAAAAGTCTCTTGGGGAGAGATCAACTGAGTAGGTGACATGGGGTGTCATGCCAGTTGGGTCAAAAACTGCTGAACACTCAGCATGATGTGGGCAGGTGCACTCATAAATCACCCATCATGAAATGGGCAAACACATTTAAAGAATCTCCAAAAAAAAATTCACTGAAGCTGAACGCAGCCTCTCACAACAATGCTACCTGCTACATTGATGCCAGTAGGTTCCCAGAACTCTTACCTAGCAAGGGAAGTTTGTACTACAAGGAGTCTACCCTCCAAAAGATAATTCTGTTTTTTGGGGTCTTCCCTTGTATATACCATAACGTGGAATTGCTGGATCGAATGATAGTTCTATGTTTAATTTTTTGAGGAGCTTCTATAGTGTTTTCCACAGCGGTTGCACTATTTTACACTCCCGCCAGCAATGCACAAGGATTCAAATTTCTCCACACCCTTGCCTACATTTATTTTCTTGCTCTCTATTTTTTTGGATAATTGTCATCCTACTAGATATGAAGTCCTGTCTTATTGTTTTTTATTTGTATTTCCCCACTGATTGTATTTCCATGTACTTATTGACCATTTGTATAAATTATTTGGGAAAATGTCTATTCAAGTTCTTTGCCCATTTTTTAATCTAGTTATGATATTTTGTTGAGTTGTAGAATTTTTTATATATTGTCAATAATTAATTCCTTATTAGCTGTACATTTACAATTATTTTCTCCCATTATATGGTTGCCTTTTTACACCCTGATAGCCAAGAGTGTTCTTCAATGTAGAAAGGTTTTTAATTTGACAAAGTCCAGTCTACCAATTGTTGTTGTTGCCTGTACTTTTGTTGCCATATCCAAGAAATCATTGCCAAGTCTACTGTGCTGAAGTATTTCTCCAATGATTTCTTAAAGTATTATATTTTTATTGCTGATGTCAAGTTCTGTGATCTATTGTTAGTTTTTAAAAGTTCCTGTAGACATTTTAGAGTCTGTGAGTCTCCAACTTTTTTTCACCCGTTGTTCCCAAATGTCTGACTTTTAGTCTAAATGTGCCTTACTCTGAACGTGTACCTTCTTTCCCCAAAACCCTCATCTCTGTTTATTTTGTTTTGTTGAATGCATATACAAGCAATTTAGGGGATTTTCCGATGGGAAAATAAGATATATTTATATTTTCATACTCTGATGGGGTTAATTCATTTTTTTCCTATCAACCTTATTATACAAAATGTTTGGCTTTGGTCCCTGCCTAAGTAGTCTAGAAACTCTGCTTTTTTGCCTAGTTAGTAATAAATTCAGATTTTTTTTCTAATCCTTGTATTAGGTGATATAATTAAGTCAAACAAAGGTTCTATCATGTTATGGTTGTAATTCACACAGACCCTAGCACAATGCTTTGTGCAGAGTGGGAACTCAATTGTATATGAGTGAGTAAACAGATGAGTCAATGAATGAAAAATAATTTGTTTTCTCAAGTGTCAAATAAATCAATGATTTCTACTGTTTAGAATCTTAGATTCATTTTACTAAAGCAAGTTAAAAAATCTCTTTCCATCTTTCCCTTAATTCTTAGTGAAGACACTCATTTTTCACTCAGTTGTGTTAGAAGTGTTTTCAAACGGGTTTGGGCTATTGAGAACTGAAGTTCGAAGGTTAGAGTTTATACCACAGATATTTTTTGTTCCATTAGACAGTTCTTATGGAGGTTTAGTCATCTGGGCAGTACTTCTTCCCATCTGGTGGGTAGCTACTAGCAAATGAAGAATGATGACTATTTCAAAATACTCAAGTTCACTGGATAAGATTTATATTGTCATGAAAATATGACATGTGAGTGTGTAAAAATAGACATTTCAATTCATTAATTAGGATAGTAAAAAGAGGTAAAGTCTATAAATAAGAAGTATGCATCTTGTCATTGAATTGTGTACTCATTTTGCATAAACACTTGCTTTATCTCAGAATACAAGTTTCCTGGTCAGATGTCTATAAGTTTAAGAAGAATAGTTATTATTTTTCTCCCATTCACTTGTTATTCTCTGACCATGGTCTAATCTGGAATTTTCTCCACAACTCTAAACTTACATCTATGAGGTTCTGAAACTCCTGTTTCAAAATGGTAGAAAGTAAAAACAATATTGTACATTTAATTCACCCTTTAAAAAAAATTGCCATACCATTCTTCTTTGAACATTTTTAAAACAACAACAGCAGAAAGAGGATACATTTTTAAAAATATTATATGGGTTTTATCACATTCCCAAATCAAGGTCAAGGTCAAGGTCACTAGATACCTTGCCATAATTATACCCTCTAGTTCCAAGTGGGAGCAGAAAAATATGAGACAGGAAATTTCTTTGCCTGTGAACATGCTGCTTTGAAAAAGCCTTGTTTGTAAGCCACTTAACTCACTTATGTTGATGTTGAATAAGAGGGCTTTGAGTATTTTAAACCATTTTTGGCCTGTCAGAAGTATTTCATCAGCACTTGTCATTATGCTTGGATTCTATTTTCTTGAATAAACACCTAGCTAGCTTTCTCCTGCTTTAGCCTCAAGTTCTGGAGCACCCACTACTAATGAAGAAAAATCCTCTGAGTTGTGCTAGAACATATTCCTTTTTTTTTTATCTTTAATAATTTTTTATTTTGCTGGCTATTGCCTAGACTCAGCATTTTAACTAGTGTATAATTCCGCTCAGTCTTAAATAATCATTTCTAGTGACAAATGATTAATCTTTTATGCCCTTACAACATTCATTATTCTCTTACACTTTCAGTTATTTTATTGTGTTTTTTATTTGGTTCCCATCATACTCCAATGCTTTTGTTATTAAATTTTTCAACGCCCTTGGTATGTTCACATTTACTAAGTCTGATGGATTTAATAATTTGCCCCTTAAAAACAATGGACACATCCTGCATACACTGCTTGGACTAATCAATGAATCTTAACTGGCAGGGACTAAAATGGCTGTGTGTGACATATACCGCCATCTATTGGTAGAACGTGGTGTAGTCTTGGTTTTGCAATGGTTTTGCAATGATCATAATTTTGTCTTGGTCCTTCAAATACCCTAAACTCTCCTTAAGAAGAAACGTTTCTGTATAGTCAACACAAAGTTTATTTGTGGCCAAGTTACCAAATACATCCTCTTTTTAAAAAGAACATTAGCTATGGAAAATCACTGTAAAAGAAAATTGATGAAACTCACTAATAATTATAGTTATAATGTATTGTGCACTTAAAGTGTTCCAGAAAATGTGTTAAATGATTAAAATGCAGTTTTTCCCTTAAAATTACTTTATAGAATAATTATTTTCAAACCTGTTTTTGTATGTAAGAACCAAACTTTAGAGAGATTAATTAAATTCTCCAAGGACCTAAGTCGGTAAAAAGTAAAGACAAGATTTGAACCCAAGTCTCTCATTCTAGAGCCACAAACTTAAGAACTATGTTATGCTGTCTTCTTATTTTGCTGCAGACCTAGATTTTAAATTCAAGTCATAAACATGTTAGTCAAACAAAATCAAACATAGGTAACAAATATGCTCCACTTAAAGTTTTAGAAAGGTTTTGCTTTTATTGGTCAACTCATGGTTTATTACTTTAAAATTATGGCATATTTAGGGATTGCAGTATATAATAATTGTGCTGTTATTTATTTAGCTTACGCATTATAGCAGGCACTTTGCAATATTTATTTTCTACATGATAACTTTATAAGACAAATGCTTATTCCATTTCATTTGTGAAGAATTTGCATAATGTGCAGAGCTAATTATATGGAATAACCAGGAAATTCAAATTTAAGTCTGTCTGGCACCAAAGATATTATGCCTTCTCTCCTAAACTATGTTGATATTTTGGAGGATGTTGATACATGCATAATCATAGTGGTAATGCACTCTCTACATAATGCTTAAAATAAAGATATATAAGATCTCTTCTGTAGCAACACTTTAGAGATCCCAGAGGCCATCGAAGTCTGTGATAATTTTGTGCTCTCAATAAAAGCTTACCTCAAACTAATGCAGAGATGAAATTTAATGTGAGCTAAGAAATATTTTCTGTCTTCATTCATACATGTTGCATATATGGGACCTCATGAAATTTTCTATTAAAACTTTCAAATATGCCAACAATCATCAACAATATTCTTAATAGTCTCCCAGAGTAATATATGTTTTAAGAGTAAAAACTGTAATTGCTAATAAATATGAGGAATACTATATTTTGTTAGCCTATGATACAGACTAACATACCTTAGCATATGATGTAAATCATCATTACAGGGTATTATGAAAAACCTAAATTACAATATTTAAATAATTTTTCCCATCAGAGAATGCAGAAATAAACCCCTAACAATTCACCATCTGAATGTAAAATTATCATGTATACATCTTAATTTGTTTCACATACCAATTGTTCAGATATCATAAAGTGCCATGAAACTGAATTGTTTTAGGACATGGAACGCTGAACTCTTTTTGAAGCTATTAGACTAGTTTGCCATCTGACAAATTAAGTATCTCTAAGAAATAATAATGATTTTGAGACTATATTAATATGACTAACATGCTATGTGATGTTATAGTATGAAGTAATAATGGTAAGATTTCATCACTCGGGAAAGTATTTAATGAAAAGTATTTGATTACTTATATATTGATATACTTAACATTAGAGACTCCAAAATGAGTAGCCAATTCTGTCTACGTTTCTTATTGTGATGTTATACTTAGTATACTTTGGTTTTCTTTGTGTTTTTGTTTTTTGTTTTTTTGAGGTGGTGTCTCATTCTGTCGCCCAGACTGGAGCGCAGTGGTGGCTCCCGGGGACCGCAGCCTCGACCTGCTGGGCTCTGGCGGTCCTCCCGCCTCAGCCTTCCAAGTAGCTGGAACCACGCTACCACGCCCAGCTACTCGCCCGGCTAATTTTTGATTTATTGTAGAGACGAGGGCTCGCCAAGTTGCCCAGGCGGGTCTCGAACCCGCGGGCTCAGGAATTCACTCACCTCGGCCTCCCAAAGCACGGATTTACAGGCTGAGCCACCGAGCCCGGCCGATATACTTTGTTTTTCATAATCTAAAGAGAAATATTAAGAAAGGGAGTCACAGTGCATAAAGATGACAGTTCTTTTTAATTTATAAATGTGTTGCAATCCTACTTAAAATAAAAATAAGATATTTTCCCTTTTGAAATTGGATAATATGGGTCTAGTTAGAAAAATGTACACACAAAAACGAGTAATATATAATAGCGTTATCCTATTAGATACTAAGTCATTTTATATAAATAAAATAATTTAGATAGTGTGGTATACAAATAATAAACCAGAAAGAGACACAATTATATAAGAGAATTGTAAAGGTGACATCTCCAATAGGTGGGCAGAAATATTAGTAAACAGATATCATGGAAACAACTGGATAGTCATGTGGATAAACATAAATTCAGATCACGATGTCACCAACTAATCCAAGATACCTTTCAGATAAATCAAATATTTAAATAAAATGCAAACTGCAAAACTTTTAGAATAAATGCACAAATTTTTTTCAAAATCTTAAAGTAGAAACTATTTTTTTTCAAAATCTCAAAGAAGAATATGTTTAAGGTGACATAAAACACAATAGCCATTGAAGAAAGGATCCATGAATTCAATTTAAATAAAAAGTAGATGCTTGAAGGGCAAAAGTTGCCATAAATCAAAGGAAATGAAAAAAGCAAACTGATAAGCATAGTTGTGTCTTATACCACAGAAAAGGGCTAGTTTTATTATTTTGAAAAAAAAAACTAAATTAATAAAACACATAACCAATAGTCCATTATAAAAACGGACAGGCTAAAATACAGATGGGTTACAGAAAAAGAAACGCAAATGTCTTCTAGTAATATGAAGAGATTCCCAACCCAAAAGTACAAAATAGTAAGTTATTATTCCCCACTGCTTAAAATTTCAAAGATGGGGAAAAATGAAACGCTCAGTTGAAGGTGTGCACAAACAATCCCTGACACATCATTTGTGGGGGTATGAATTGGTAGACCTTCATGAAAGAATTTGGCAATATCTTCTTTTTCCAAATTACAAATGCAGATACACTTATGATTCAGCACTTCCATTATGAGGCATTTGTCTCACATATAAAATCCCATACTGGGAAAATATGCAAGAGTGTAAAATCAGTGTAGCACTGGGGAAAAGCCTAAATGTTACTTAGTGCATGGATGGCTAAATAAATTGGGTACATCTATACCCTATGCTTAAAAAGGAATTTATGAAGCTGTTATGAAAATAAATGACTTTATATAAAGACAGAAAGATGTTCAGATTTTATTTTTAAGTAACAAAATCAAAGTATAAAACAATGTAAATAGGTTTTATTTCTGTGAAAATAAAACATATGAAAAACTATATAAAATATATCTTGATAAAAACATGAATTGATACACAAGGGATTTATATTGTGTTTGTCACTAGGGTAGGAATTCAGGTAGCTGGGAAAGACGGAAGAGAGAGAGAAAAAACTGTACACACTTTTCACTGTACACACTTTTGAGTCTTACAACCATATTTATTCTGCAAAAATAAAAATAATGTTATTTAGTGAAAAAAATTGGAGTCATAAATCTGCAGTTTGGACCCATCTTTTCAACTTCAAAGTATTCTATCCCTGGAGTTATAACTTCTCTGAAGCTTAGTGTGATAATCAAACAATAGGTCCTCCAAAATATGTCTAGAATAAATATGAATGAATGATTGAGGCATATAAAAGTATTTTGAAAACCATAACATGTATAAAAATGTATAGTATTAATGTTAGCCTTACTTAGAATAGAGTCATCAGAATTAAGGAAATTGCAGTATACAAAATTCTAAATACAAAAAAGGTTGTACAATAGCTCTGAGGAAGTGGGTGACCCAAGCACTGAGAAAAGAGATGAGGCAAGAGTTGATATGGATAGTTCAATTTGCGGTAAAATAAGTAACCTCTCCCAGTCTCAGACAAGACTCCAGGGACTGTGCGAATATCTCATTCATAAGCATACATTTCCCAGAAATATATTGTGATAATAAAACTCTATCCTCTCACTAGGAAAAAAATACATATGCACAAAATGTGAATATTTTAGTTATAAGATAACTTCATAGTTTTTAAACAATAATTACATATTTATATTCGTTTTCAAAAGACAGTTTCACCAAACACAAAAATTAAAAGATGGCTAACTGGCAACGAAAAAAAAGAAAAATGAAACTTTTGTGAAAAAAGATCAATATTCCTGTCACAAAAAAGAACCCTTACCAAAGAAGAAAATAACAAATGTTTTAATTTAAAAAATCAAGAGAAGAAACCAATTTACCAAAGAACTAGAAATATTCCATGGAATGCACATTTTAAATGAAAACTTTTTTATTATTTTATTTTAGAGATGTGGGGTACAATTCACAGTCAGATACCTAAATGGTCAACGGACAGAGGAATCTTGGGCCTCCCACTGGTCCTCACTTTGCCTGGTTTAGGATCAGGTACCCTTATGATGTTATGTGTCCCCCCAAATGGCTATACTTAATATTTTTTGGCTATGAAAAAAATAGATGCTTACGTTGCTGAAGAGAATATAAATTTTTTTAGCCTTTCTGGAAAGCATTTTAACAGTATGTACTTAATATAAGAAAAGGACAAAGTGAATACCTCAAACCATCATCAGTAATTTTCTCTGAATAGTTTAATTTTAATATGCTTTTCAATATTTTCCAAATTTTCTACCAATGAAAATTTACTATGTTTATATTCAATCATATTGAGAATCCCAAATTAATTATATGTACAACTTTCTATAAAGGATTGTATTTTGAATTTAATGGTAATAAAATATTTTTATATAGCTTGGATCTTTTAATCGCGTACAAACTTTAAATAAAATGTTTAATGGCAAAAAATTAAGTTCGAATTAATCAACCATCTAGTATTCTATCTGTGCCTAGTTTTCTAAAACAATTAAATAATTTATCACTTTGTTAGAGGTTCAAACATTTAGTTATTTGTCCATCATCATCATCAAATATGTGTTTCAAATAAACTATTTGCAATTTTGAGTTGTTTAATCACTGCTGAAAATAGAGAAACACACCTATTTTTTTTTAATTTTTACTATGACAAATGTAATTCAAAATTAGAGAATTTTAAAGTTTAACTAGGCAGTGTTCAACATATTGTCCCTCTTCTTATCTAACTGATCAAGCTTTTAACCTTCCTGCTTATGGTTGGAAGAAAAATACTTTAATTAAACCCCAAAAGATAACTTTTGTTGTTGTTATTATTATTATTTCGTGTCATTAAAATGGGGAAACAGGCAATACTAGTGGTACCTTTATATTTCTTGCACACATCAGTTTATATATAAGGTGAAAATTTTCTTTGTTTCTAAGCGTTTTAATTTTCTAAATGAGAAGAAAAACGAGAATCAATGTGCAATAACATAAAGATGACATTTCTGAAGTAAAATAAGTGACAGTTAAGGACTATTGTAATCATTTGAAGATGTTTTCAAAATACTAAAGAGTCTGAAGCAGTTTTGTTAAGTAATAAGCAAAACTATTACAGATAAGTGTGACATGTATGCTATCTTAAAGGCAAGATAACCAGATAATATGTTTCTTCAAGTGTTTGGGCTAGAAATATTTCACTGTCTTTATTCATCAAGCATTAAACAGTGTCATGTGATGAGTGAGATGCCATGCTATACTTTGGTGATAAAAGATGTCTGGAACACATCTCTTGTCGATGGAGCTTAGCATTTAGTTGAAAGAGACAGGTTGATGAAAGAAATGAGCTACTGTAGGACTGAGGATAGAAATCTGCATCGGGGGACAGTAGCTCAGAGCAGGCAGCAGATATGAGAGAAGGAGAAAATGATGAAGAATTGAATTTTTATTTGAGGAAAAGAAGGTAGCAGATGAGATCAGAACTCTTCATACAAGTCGTGTTGAACTGAGTATTGAAAGACAAGTAATCAGGAGATCAAGACAGTTGAAACTGTTTGCAAAGAAGGAACGTCAAAAAGATAGTAGATCTTCTGGCTGCCCTTTGGGGAAATGAAGCATAGAGTAACATAGCTGGAGTGTAGACTGTTTATACAGGGCAACAGAAGAGCTGTCAGCACCAGGTTAGGAAAAGCCTTCTGTGCCAGACCAAAGACATGACAGGTTATCCTGTAGGTGGTGGTCAGCAGTAGATGATATTCTTTTCTTAATCAGGGGAAAGTTATCAATTTTCCATTGCAGAGGTACGGTCTCTTGTTCATTGGACGAATATTATGTAATTTATCCAAATTTCCTTGGTATTACCCAATTAGATGCTTTAAAGATTTTTTTTTAAATAACACAGCGCTTTTTCTCAAAAGAAATTTGTGATGATTCAATAAGAAAAACAGATACAATGAAAAGATAAAAGTTCTTGACTTTTAAAAATCTTGATTTAGAGAAAATAATTCATTATTTGAACAACTTCTAAGTTCTAAATTGAAAACCACTAACATGGTTCGTCTCTTTTGTATAGAAATGGCACACAATTTTCAGTTGTTGGTGGCAACAGAATGGAGCAGCACAGAAACCTGGAGACCCTTTTCAAAGGGAGTGCTCATATTCCTAAAATAGACTGTGATTTGGAATTTCTCTTAGATTTCAGTTTGGCTAACGTGGAAGACTCAATATCTTCTTATAACTGTGCATGGGAAAAGTATTCTCATCAGTATATAGGAAAATATTCTACAGTGTTATTGTAATTAAGAAAAAAATTAGCAAATTAGAGACAGAATATTTTAATCAATTCATTAAAATTCTAACAAAAATGCATGTACTAAAAGCAAGATTATTTAAATTAGTGATTAATATTCTGTGATTGAAGTTTGCTTTCCTAAATCCTGTACTCCAGTACAGGATTTAAGGTCCTTGCAAATACATTATTTGGTTTCTTGGCTTCAGTCACTCTGCACTCTGCTCTTATTGTATGTTTATTTTATCAATTTATTGCCATCATTTATTTGCCATGGTCTTTTCTTTGTTAACTTGTTATTTAGATCATATTTTAGATGTTTTATTTCCTATCTAATAGTAAGCAAATGCATATAATAGTTATATAAATATGTACTGAATAGAACATGTTTAAAAGGACATCATTAAATCAGTATGGGTTTGTCTATTATAAATTTTTCTATTATGCTGCTAAAAGTAGGACTATGTAAATCTGATACCAAATCAAATTATAGTAGGAACATTTACCAGTATTTCAAGTTAGTAGGGATTTTTTTTTTCATTTTACAAGTTTAGAGTTTATTTTCTAGAGATGTCAAATATTGTTTTAACATTGTACATTTTTTTTTAAGAATACACATATGCCATAGAGAGAAAGCAATAGGAAAGGGTATTTGTGATATAGTCTAGCTCTCTTATATTTTTTACTATATTTTTACTGTATCATAGAACAGTAAACATATCACACTATACTTGAATTTTTAAGAAAAAAATTCACATATCGTTACATTATTTTGCGTATAAACATATTCTTAAGTGGTATTTGGTATGATGAACTTTTTATGGTATTTATTTAAAACTCCATAATAAGATTTCTTCTCATTGTAATCAAGAAGGATAAGGCATTTTGGAAAAAAAAAATCAGTTATCTGGTAATTAAAGTTAACCATTTGGGCACCTGGCTCTAAAGGTTTGGACATGGTGAATTCACATCATTCTTTCTACCCAACCCCCATGCCTAATGATTTGGATGATCTTGTATTCTCTTGTCTATAGCAAAGACTGATGGATTAGCCAGGGAAGTCTCCACCAGCTCTTCTTCTCTGAAACCACAAAGTCAGGAAATGTAATCAGAGTGCTCAGCCGAACCAGGGCAAGAGCTTTTCTAATGGGTAACTGTGACTTGAGAAATCACATCCATTAGAGAAAGTGATTAAATATACATCAGTCCTTTGGCAAGAGAGCCACTAAGATGTTGCAATAGAACATTGTCATGTGACCCATATCTCCTGTTTGAAAAAGAAGCATGTTTTTACCTTTGACACATCTCATCCCTAAATTCCTCAGCTCAGTTGCAGGAAGCCATTTTTTTTTTGTGATGAGTTATACACAGTTTGTATATTGTAATTGTGTGATTAATAGACATTATGAAGAAAATGTCTATTAATGACTAGTTCATCCCTCCACCCTATGTATGGGTTTTTGTTTTGTATTATAGTTCTTTATGTGATAGGCATTTCATGCCTCAAGTTATTTTGCTAAATTCTTCCACTGGATGCTCTTGTATCCAAAAATTAGATTTTTTGGCTTAAATATGAATGTCTTAAGTATCTACTTAGAAAAAAATATTTGTGTGTGTGTGTGTGTGTGTGTGTGTGTGTTTGTGTGTGTTTTGTAGGCAAATTACTCTTAGCTTTCCAAATAAGCTTTTTTTTGTTAAAACGGTGATTTAAAAGTACCTCGTCATAAAGAAGTACTGACATCAAAATAGCATCTGCATTGTAATTATATTTCTAGAAATTCCAGTTTCTTACTCTTTGTTAAAACTGTTTTTCGATTAATAATATGTTAATACACTTGCTAATAACCCACTGAGGGTCAGTAATGCATGTACTTGGAATGTTCTTTTTGAGCTATAAATAATCTACTTTTTCCCTGGTGTTCCTAAGTGGGCAAACTGACAGAGAATGTGTTTGCAAACATGGAACCAGAGATGACTGATTTGATAGTGCCTTCATAAAATAGAGTTCTACATCCTCGTTTATAGATAGATTTCTGAGAGTTCAATTCAGTGTGTCTAGGATAATAGGGAGCACAGTCAAATAAATTAGAGCAAGTAATTGTAATTTTTAAAATTTCATTAGTGAAGTCCCAAAGCACACCCTATATACACTAATTCTTATCCCCTAAACCAAAGTTTTTCCCCATATTTATAAGTCTTTAAATTCCTAAAATCAACAGAGATGAAGGGATGGATCAGTGAGCTTTGATTTTATTGTTTTGTATTACTGAGGTACATATAGCGATGCTGGCTAGTTTATGAGAACAAGTTACACACAAAGAGAAATTTGTTAGAAACAGAAAACCCAGAGAAGAATAAAAATTACATGCCTGGAGAGGCATCTTGACTATTTTTAAAAAATCAACTCTAAGCTCAAAATACTGGTAAATTATATTTGCAAGAAAAATAGAATTATAGAATTTTCATACTAGGGAACTATAGTTGTCATAGTTGAAGCACTAATTTGGTGAATGTTCTTGTTGCCCAAAGATTTTTAATAAAATGTGCCATGCTAAAATGCTAAAATTTTTAATGTTAACGCATCAAGTCATAGAAAAATCCATGAAACAAGAATAGAAAGGCTGTCAACTGAAAAATATACAGACAAGCGTGTTAATTTGAAATATTTTTATGTACATGGCAACTATAGTATCTTATAATTCACTTTCTTAGTTATCTACTTAGGATTTTTGGTAAAATTATGACCCAATTCAAAATTTAGTAGAGATATTCTAATTTGCAGATTTGACACTATTTTAATTTTCTCTGACTATGGAAAATAGTTACTTTAATACTCTTAAGTTGCAGAATGGAAAGTACTCAGTAGATTAGTAAAACATCTGATTCAATGCATAAATTGAAAGAAATAAAATGAGATTATATCGAAAATGATAATATATACAAGAGCAAAAGGAATTATTGATGATATGACTTTGTAACTTTTTTCTATTTCTTTCATTCAGGCCTCGTGTTTTGAACTCTCTCACCTTTTCTGTTTTCTTCTTTCTGGAGTAAGAAATAAAGAAAAAATATTTACCCATTGAATTAATATTTATTGGCTAACTACTACGTGTCACATTGGGCTAAATATTGGGAGCAAAAAGAGGAATCAGACAGTTTGGGGAAAAGGTAGTTATGTTTAATCATGATGAAAATAACAACTTTGGAAGTTTAAGAAAGTTGTGGGTGGAAGAATTCTTGGGCTACTCTTGAAGGAGAAATAAGACTGTGCCAGTGGAGACTAGCCTCCTATCCAAGGTCTTGGGTCCTGGATATGTGAATGAGAATGAGTAGCAGGGAATTTGACTGGGATCACTTAGGACAGACCCTTGTGGTTTAATCCTTTAAGGTGTAAGAAAGCCACTGATGATTTTTAAACAGAGAAGTGAAGTGATCAATTTTTAATTACCACTCTGACAGTAACATGTATCCTGTGAATAAGATAAAAAGAGAGTGGAAATCTAGCGACTTGGAGGCTATTGTGATAGAACAGATAAGAGATAAAGAGAAAAAACACAGGAGATGGGTTTATGGATGATTTAGAAAGTATAATTGATAGACCTTGTTGATCAGATGTTAGTCTAGTCTGAGTGCTCAGGAAATAAATGATGTTCATTTCTAGCACTAACTACTCATTAGTAGTGTCATTTAAATGAGCAGGTTGACATAAAAGCATATGATAAATTATAGAGTTTGTTGAACTTGAAGGACATGTCTAAGCTAGAAAATAGCTGCTTTTTATATTTTTACAGCTTGACAGTTGGAAGCCTTTCCATTCTTAGTTTGTGGGAAGCAGTCTATATGATAATCAATAAACAATTACACATGTGCATAGGTGGGATATTAGCTAATTTTTATTGACTCATGAGTTGATTGCTTCCTGGCATTCTCTTGCCTCTTCCTCTCTGAGAGTCACAGATTGTCAACTGAGAGGCAAGAAGAACCCACCATCTTGCTATAGGAAAAAGGCTTAGTCCTGAAACATCCTTGTGAAAAGCTGACAGTTTCTTCTGTAGGTAGGTCCTGGTCTTATCTGAAATTCAATTTTAACTGAACACCAGCTATTTTTTCTAGCAGCTCTAACCTATGCTTTTCTTAAATGTTCGTCTTGTTCTGTCTCCTCATTCCCATTATACAAGCTCTAGATTAGAATGTACCAGCCCCTAAAATTCTGGGACATGAGTTTTAAATGTGTGTGAAGGATGGGGTTGGGAACGGATAGGCTACCAGTGAATTCCAGATACTTTAGACACTGATTCCTGGATTTATTTTCAGTGTTGTTATTTATTGATTATTTCACATGAAGCCTTAATGTGCTTATAACTCAGGAAGAATGATGGAATAGTACTAACAGTGCCGCAGGTGTGTTATGAACATTAATCAGTTAATTACAAAACACTTAGTTGAAAATAGTACAGAACTCAAGGTTTTCCGCCTCAATCGGAAGTCTACTTAAATAGCACTTTACTAAGTCAGGAGAAACAAACAACTTGTGCATGAAGTACATCACATTCTAGGAATGCTGATCTCCCAGTGTGATTGCCTGCATAAAAAAAAAATCCCCTGAATACCAAAGACTTTCTAAGAGCAGTGATTCATGAATCCCCTGGATTTAAGATAATGTTTTAAAACTATTTTAATCTATACTCTTAAACAATTACTTGACATGATTAAAGTATTTTATATTTTGAGCCAGGAGTTGTAGGTCTAAGTGGAAAAACAGGATACTCCAAAAACAAAAGATACCACGGGAAGCTAAGAAGAGGGAGAGGGGAATGGATTAAGGATAGCCGTTCCCAAACTTTTTGGCATCAGGGACAGGTTTCATGGAAGACAATTTTTCCACCAGCTGTGGGTGGGGGCTTCGGGGGTTGGAGGAAGGTTGGGGATGATCCATGCACTAACATTTATTGTGCGCTTTATTTATATCGTTATTGCATTGAGCCTGGCGTGGTAGCGCGCGCCTGTAATTCCCGCTACTCGGAAGGCTGAGGCGGAAGCATCGCCGGAGCCCAGCAGGTCGAGTCTGCGGTGGCCGAGAGCGGCCAGTGCACTCCAGTCTGGGTGACAGAGTGAGACTCCAACTCAAAAAAAAAGGAAGTACAAATAGAAGTGTTCCATAATAGGCCGGCTATGCACTGACTGACTCTGTGCAGTCAAACCTCACTAGTAACGTTAATCTGTATTTGCAGCCACTCCCCAATGCTAGCATTACTGCCTCAGCCCCACCTCAGATTATCAGGCATTAGATTGTCATAAGGAGCACACAACCTAGATCCCTCGCGTGTGCAGTTTAAAATAGGTTTTGTGCTCCTCTGAGAATCTAATGCCATGGCCAATCAGATAGAAGGCAGAGTTCAGGCGGGTAATGCAAGTGATGTACAGCGGCTGTAAATACAAATGAAGCTTTGCTCGTTCACCTGCTGCTCACCTCCTGTTGTGTGACCAGTTTCTAACAGGCCACAAACCGATACCCTGGCCCGATGGTTGGGGACCCCTGTGCTAGGAAATGGCAAGAGAGTGGTGGACCAGGGCCTAAAGATTTCAGACAAACTCAGTACTAATACTTTGTGTGTTCTCTCTAAACACCATTCTTATTAATTCAGCATCACCATAATAAATGCAAACATTTAAAAAACATAGACCAGACAGATACTAGCAAATTGACGTAGAGAAATGTGGCAGATATATGATGACTCAGTCCTGTCCCAGTCCCAATTTCTCATTTTATTTTTCATTTGAAATATCTATCTCTTCAAGCAGACTGAGTTCTGTCTAATGTAAGGGTCAAACCATTTGAATGATAATCTCAAAACTACTGTGCAGATGTTTGTTTTCTATATTTTTGTGCCTTTCTAACTTTTTCTTCTCTTGGCTTTTTAACCTACAATTAGAAATTATGTGCTTTATTATATACTTTTATATATCACATACCTTTTGAATGAGCTGGATTCTTGCCTAAACCTACACTTTAGAGAGAACAATGATAGGTTTCTCTGCACCTGCTCCATGTTTAGTAAGTTTTCAATTCCTTTTGGTGTCAAACAATAGCACGTATCTCTGCAGTCCCTTAGGTCACTAATGTGCTTGGTTTTGTTGTCAGGGAAGCAGTTGAACCGTGTCTTTTACAAATAGGCAATACTTTTTTTTTTTTCCAGTTTGAGCAGAGCATCTCACATTCATTAGGAAAAATGTCCCTAGAGACCCATTTCTATGTCATCAGCATAGTTCAAGCATTATATTCTTTAAAAAATCAAATACATTTTCTCTTTTCTAAAAATCTTACTTTGTTGAGATAAAGTGTCCAGGTTTTCCAAGATAAAACTAAAATGATCTATGAGAAATGCCAAGTCTTGACAGATTCATTTTCGAAGGGGGAGGTTCATGACAATACTATGATCTTTATTATTGCATTTTGGATTTAAGGTTAGACCTAAATAATGAGAAGATTTTTGTGATGTTCCATTCAATTTTTATATCTCTGACCAATCCATCCCTATTTTGAGAAATTGGTTAAGGCAGGAGAAAGGGAACAGTAGCAGGGCATCATTGACCCATCTTTCCTTGTTTGTTTACTCACTCTACAAAATGGCAAGACAAATTACATCCCACAGCAGCACAGGTTAATCAAAAGGCCCAGAGGAGCAGGAAGATGAGACATTGCATATTGATATTTCAGTACAGTATTCTTTTTTCATCTTGGTTGTTTCAGGGCAGATGACAAAAGCTCCCCAGTTCTCCTCACGTAGAACTTTGTGATGTGTTCCAAGGTGGCCATTTTAAGTGCAGAATACTCCCAAATCCAGGGAGGATGTTAGATCCAGTTGTTTCTCAGTAACAGAGGAAAGTGTAATTTACGATGCTCATGTTTAAGCAGTCTTTTTTTTTTTTCCTAATAGGCTATAACTGCTCTCATTAGAAGATGATATTTTGAGATGAAAATAAAAATAGATGGATAGGCACCATTAGTTTTATTTGGAGAGGAGATGGTAGTAAGGAAAAAATGTAACAAAGATACCATTCTTATTCCTGATTATAGCAATGTAGAACATTAAGATACTGTCTTTATTCCTAATTATAGCGACATAGAAGATTAGGGACTCAGGATTTTTAAAAAACTACAAATACCTTTATCTTCAACAGGGTCTTCTGGCAAATATACCTTTATTATTATTATTGTTTGTTTTTACTCTATTGATTTAAAATAACTATATTGTGTTTTCCTGTAACTTACAGTCACATAAATTCATAGTCCCTCTTTTCCTAGATTTGTACCTCTTTTTTTAAGAGCCTATTGACCTCAACATGGTAAAAATTTTCAAAAGAGGCAGAGCTGAACATAATGCTTGCCTCTGCTCCCTCCTTATCCATTTCAAATGAGAATTTCTAAGTCTTCGTTAATTGAAATGAGGATAATAACACATTCTTAGTGTAGCTGAAAAAAATTACATTTCCAGCATGGTGTCTAACACAGAGTAGCTGCTCTATAAATATTAGTTTTCTTCTATAACACAACCGAATTCCACCTACTCTAAGAAATCATATTCTTTCATGATGGCCTTTACAGTTTGTCACTAGCCAGTTTTCTAAGTTATGCACCATGACCATAATTCAATACTAATTTGGTCATGAAATATTCAAACAGTATCCTCGTAATAGAATGTCTATGAGAGAACGCCGTTTACCACTAAATCAAGATATATATTGTATAGCAGTGACTTGCTTGCTATTCTTCCATATGGATGGTTAGTTGAAGTCTCCATACAGGCCACTAGATACCCATCTTACATAGGGCTATGATATTTTTACTCTTGGAATAATTGGGGGTATAGTCACAATAAAATCAGCTCACATCTAATTTATCAATTTTATGAGGTCTGAAATGTGGTCAAAACTTCCATTCAGTGCCTTTAAAAAAAAATTGCCTGCAGAGATAACAAAGGCTATGATTCAAATGCTTTCTGACTTACACTGCTGCTTCATATCAGGGGTACCGTATTTTATGCTTAGTGACCTTCTCCTCCCACACAGTTTGGGTTTTCTCATCTAAAGGCACAACTGTGACGTCAGTGACGGAAACTTCCATCTCATGTTTGTTATCCCGATTGCTTTTTTTCCTGTTTGCACAAAGGATTTTAGGTGGCTTCCCAGAAAATACACATGAAAAGGATCACTAAAAGGAGTTTTGAAACAAAACAAATATTTGTAATGGAGAGAAAAAAATCATAGCAGCAGGAATTTTCATTTTGCCTTTTACTAAGATCTAATACATACTTATGAATTGCTAGTTTGGTGATGATTTACATAGCTCAGACAGATCTTAAAAGTTGCCAGTTTATTTGACTAGCCCAGTACTCTTGCAAATGATTTAATGACAGATGACTAGAAGTATGCTTTTCTAAACCAGTATAAAGAATTCAACTCCTTTGTTTCATAAGATGCCATCTCACCAAAAGCTTTACTTTGTGATTTCTCTAATTTCATTCTGTGTTAAATGCTAGGTGATAATTAATGGTGTCTTTTTCAGCAGTGTGATGTTGGCAGATTCACATAAAATAATAATTTTTAGAAAGCCTTATAAAGTTAAAAAATATCAAAATACGGCATTAGTAATATTTCATTTATTCTAAGGAATGTGGTGTGATTAATAATTTGATTGAAATCTGATACTACTGGCTAATGCAAATGACTTGAATCCCTATAGGAATGCATCATTTCTTCATGAGAAAACATATTATACTTTCAAACAATTCTCTTTGGCCCAAGTCAGTTTATCTCTACAAGTTTAGAATTGACCTTTAGCATTAGGGGATTTAATATTTATTGAGTGGTTCTTGTGTGAAGCCCCTCCAAGCACTTTATGATATAAAGTAACTACAGAAGATAGATAATTTATATGCATAAGCTATTGTAATGTACACAGTGATGTAATTAGAATGGGCACAATTGCCATATCCACCTTTTAGATGAGGAAACTGAGGCTTAGAGAAACTGAAGAAACTGAGGCTTAGAGAAGTAAAGACATATCACACACAACCAGAAAATGACAAAATTCGAATTCATGCCAAGCTCTGTCTCATAGTCTTTAACACTATGCTGCGTTCCGCAATCCAAAGATTCCCTCTTGCCTGACTTTGAGATGTACAGAATAATTCTTAGAGAAAAAAAGCAAGATTTTATGAATTTTTTTTCTTTTTCCCAGAAAAGGCATTTGGCAAGGTTTTTGCATCAATCAGAAACTTCTATTTTGAAAATGCAAACATTCCCAGTTCTATAAAATATTGACATATGTAAAGTTTCCTAAAAACTTTGGGTTTTTATCTGTGAAAGTCTCACTTCTTGTTTTCTTTATGAAGTAAAACATCAATTAGAATTCTAAATGGGTTATCACAAATATGGAATTTATTTCCTGTAAAACTAGCAAAGTGTGACAAAAAAATGTTGTGCCCTTTTTTCATCTCACCAAGAATTTTCAGCCTTAAAATTATTTCATATGAATAAGACTTCACTTGCACTACATTATTTAATTTTATAGATTCTAAAAAGATGCTATGCAGGAGAAGATATTTTAATCATCTAATGTTGAAAGAATATAAGTTTTTTTTTCCTCATGGCAGAATTTTACAGTTTTCTCAGTTTTCAATATAAGATTTATGCTTTCTAACAGCAAGGAGTTAAGGACTAAAGAAAGGCATGTTGACGGTGATTGAGTGACTGGTCATTTAGATGGTCTACATTCTAGCTAGCTCTGCTAGAACTAGGAATCTAAAATCTTGGCTAATGAACTGAAATAATACTTGTTTTAAAATCCAGTTTGCTCTGTGTGCGTTTTTGCAGTTTGAAGGTAGGGATGAATAGGAACATGTTTGCCTGAGCTATCTAGGGAAGGTTTGTTGGTGAATGTGTGTAAAAATTATAATTCCGTGGTCTCAAAAGCACACCCAAGAAGAATGTGGAAAGAGCTTTTTTTAAAATTCTTGTCTTTAAAAGTTTCCATTTTGTGTATTTTTTAATGTATAAATGTTTTACAGTTGTACATGCAAAGTCTTCATAATTTAGCAAATATATAAAGTCATGTATTGGAACATAATTTATCATTATTATTAATATTAATATTATTTTGTTAGTAAGGTTGAATGTTCAGAAATAATTGGAGAATCTAAGCATTAAGTAGAAAATATTCTCTGGCTCTAATGGGCAATCTTTAAAAAATATGAGCAACACCATGATTAAAGTCATGATGTTTGGGACATTGATTGATAAGAATTGAAAACATGATCCTGTAATTATTTTTTTCTTAAGGAAAGGTAAGAAAGATAATGGCATTAATTGACCACTGGCATGTTGTAGTGGGTCATGATTGACCTACTGTGTCAAAAAGTGACCAAACAGGGTCATCTCTATGTGGTATTCATTGAACAAATTAGTCTTATTACTGATGAAGTTACTTGCTGAAGGCACAAACTTGAAGTAACTCAATAATTCTAAATTATTTTAAAGTAGATGCATCAAATTGTTAAGATTATATATATATTATATATATATATATATATATATATAGTGTGTGCGTGTGTGTGTGTGTGTGTGTGTGTGTGTGTGTGTTTCATGTGTGTTTGTATGCTTTGCTTCTCTCTGTAGGACATCATAATTTCCCAAATGTCAGGTACAGTGTCATCATGACAAAACTTTGAAACAACATAGTATTACAATCACCAGGTAGTGATAAATATTTTGACAAATATCTATGCCAAACACACAGAAATATGTCTATGACATTTCCTTTATATAGACCTTGTTATTCAAGTATGCATGCAAGACAACATACTCTTGTATGACCAGAATATCCTAGTATTATCAAAGTCAAGACCAAAACATTCCTTGTATTTCCTGAATGAAATGACAGGTTCATTTTATTGATGAAATTATTATGTATTGACTTCCTTGAGACACAGGCTGCTAGTAAAAAAGCAATTAAGAAAATAATAAATGAAACAGCAAGTCCTCTCCCTTTGTTTCTTTCTTCTGTGTTGTGTCATAAGCAAAAGTAATATAATAGCCACTAATTATAGGAAACCTTCCAGACTTTGTAATTGGATCTTTCATTTTTTTCCCACAGCAACTGTAAACTAAGAATTTATTCACAGAGCAGTCTTAGTTTGTTCCCAGGAACTCTTATCAGTGTCTCCTCATAGGAATCTTAAAACAAAGAGACATAATTAAGCATATTGGCTAAATTGATGCTTTTTTAAAAACTTGCAAGCCTATTGTTCCCAATTCTTTCACAATATATTATCAAAATGACTTTTCTGAGGTAATATAAAGTGGAAGCAGCCATTGAACTAAAAGTTTAAAACCAGACTTCTAGCCTAGCTCGGTGGCTCAGCCTGTAATCCCGTGCCTTTGGGAGGCTGAGGTGAGTGGATTGCCTGAGCCCGCGGGTTCGAGACCCGCCTGGGCAGCGAGACCTCATCTCTACAATAAATAAAAAAATCAGCTGGGCGTGGTAGTGCATGCCTGTAGTTCCGGCTATTCGGAAGGCTGAGGCAGAAGGATCGCCAAATCCCAGCAGGTCGAGGCTGCGGTGACTGGGAGCGGCCACTGCACTCCAGTCTGGGCGACAGAGTGAGACTCCAACTCAAAAAAAAAAAACCAGACTTCTAGTCCATTTTTTCTTAAATGTGGCTTTGTGGCAAACATTAAATTTTGTAAACCTCAATGTCACCATTGGTAAGAAAAGTTAAAAGGACCCTTTTATTTTATATTTCAGAGCATTGCTAAATGTGAAAGAGATATGAAAATTATAAGACAGTGAAACTCAGCATATCTTTATATAGATATATCTATGTTATTCTTGAACATGAAATATACCTCTTGACAAATGTTACTAAACACACCTTATTTTTCATGTTTCCCAGCCCAGTTTTTAATTTTTCTTCTAAAAACTAAAAAGTACCACATGCTAAAAAGGGGTTATTAAGAGATGTTTCAAAAGGAAATGTTTCTTTAGAAAATATTTTGTCATATTAATGCATGTGAAATGTTACAAAGGAATACAATTTTTAAAAAATATTGAAAAATACACAGCTACCATATTATTGGCATACGTTTGTACATCAAGAAAAGAAAAACTTCCTGATCCTGATATGATTACAGAACCATGTCTAAAAGATTATAATTCTGATTTTTAAAAAGTTATAAGACAAGAATCAGTACTAATGGTTGAAAAAAAGTAAAACTGAGTGAAAAGTAATTTTAGAATCAATGAGGAAACAATATTTGGTAAAAATACACATCAATTTGACCTTCAAATAATATATGTCAATTTTAAAATTGCATATCTTGAAAGAAAACCCATGTCAAATACATCAATATAAATTGTAAATTGCATTTCTTAAATAGATAATTATGGATAAAACTTCTGAGGACACTGTTTCCAAATTTTATTATTTGGGGATTTTTTTTCTTCACTTATTTTCATTAAAGAGACTGGTTTTTCCATTTGTTCTCTCTCTCTCTCTCTCTCTCTCTCTCTCTCTCTCTCTCTCTCTTTAAGCTTAATGCTATAAAATAAACATAACCAGGTTCTTGTCATACCTTACCTTATGCCTTCTTTTTAACAGACTAGCCAGGTAATTACTAGTAAAATGGAATGTTTAGCTTCCAAGTATCTCAGAGATTAAATCATTTGCTCAAGTTCACACAACAGTGGAGAAGCTAATGTTTGGACCTATGATTTCCTAAGTATAACATGCTGCCCTCCTAGACAGTAGAATTAAATTTCAAGGAGAAACATCCGAAGAAATGCCATATTCTTCCCTAAAGTTTTCATTTTATTTTTCTCCCATTTTATTACATGAAGGTTATTTAATTTAAAATTTGATTTATCTTAAGATGTCTTCTTAAGCTATATTAACTCTTATTTGAAATGGTAAATTTGCACGTAATTAACAGACATTTTTTGAGCAGGCGCTTGGTTAGATGCAAGGGACTCACTTTTTTGTTGTTAATTAATTTGCTTATTTATATCATATATTGAAATGAAAAGTAATAGATCCAAGAATCTTCTCATCTGCCCTGATAAATTCATTACCCTTAGGGAGAGGCCTATACAAATACAAGGACATAGAGACTCATTACACTTTAACAAAATTCTAAGAAAATGCATTTTCTTCCTAAGGCATTTACTTTTCCCCTCCCCTACCTATTTTTGCATATCTTTAATTAAAGTAAGATGTAAATTAAGTATTTAGAAATTCTCAAAATATATTGGTGTTGATAAAAAGGCCACTACATACAAACTGAACTTATTCTGTGGCACATTACATATTGGGAGAGTTGCAATTACTTGCTTGTGCCTTTAAGGAAGTTAAGAGCAGCTTGCTTGTCATTCTAAATGTGATTTTCAAAGAGCAATGTGCCAGAAATGTAGCTTACACAGGCCAACAAAGCACAGCTTCTAGGTGTTTCTAATGGGCAGACTTTCTTCAATTAAGTTTCTGGGGATTGTTTTATTTAATTACAAGGACAGTTTACCAGATAAACTACTCACTGATTAAATTTCTCAACTCAAGTCTGCTGAATAAAGCCAAATGAATCATCAATAAAAAACTTCAATGATTCGATGCCAGGACCTTTGTGATAGGTACATAATCTAAGCCATATGCTTCATTTTGAACTTTTAAAACGGTCATCCCTCTGCTAATGTTATAGTTTTTCCTGTACTGGGCTGTGGTCTAACAGACTTTAGTTCTAATCCTGTCTCTACTATATGCATCTTTGCTATCTTGGGGAAAGTATCTAATCCTCTAGATGACACTTCAGGTTGCTTATTTGCAAATTGAGAGATTGGAGTTAGATTTTTCTCTAGATATTCTAGAGCAGTGTTAATGTACTATGGTGTGTAGATTTTATCACACGTGAAAACAAATGTAATAGGATAAACTAAAGAACACCAGGGAATGATATAATATTTGCAGTAGTAATAATAACTTTGTTTCAGATATGTGTAAACAGGTATACTCAGTCCCAGAGTAAAATGTAATTGGCACTGTGGATGAAGGTCAAAAAATTGTGAACTTGGCACAATGACTCATGCCTGTAATCCCAGCTACTATGGAGGATGAGGCAAGAGGATCACTTGAGTCCAGAAGTCTGGGACTCCAGTAAGCTATGATCATACCACTGCACTCCAACCTGGGTGACAGACCCAGACTCTAATTGTGAAAGGAACTTTTCTAGAATCTTAAGCAGTTTTACCACTCTGTATACAAAGGTTGGTTTCCAAATGAAAACAACAAATCACATCTGTTCTCATTACAGAACTGTAATTGTCACAGCCTTAAAAATGCAATGCCCCAAAAGTGATAAGCCTGAAAATAAAGCCAATATAAACAAGAGATTATTCATGCCTAGGATATATAATAAAGGTTTATTTAATTATCTACCTTAAATTTAGTTATGGAAAAGCAGATATGTGTTTAAGGCACTAAATAGTATTTTGCTTTAAAAATGTGAGGTGTGCTTTAAAATATTTGCTGCATCCTAAAAGTCAACTGATGATTTAATTTTAGTATTGGTTTTGTTGTATTCTGTTCCTTTCTGAAAGATAAATCTAATAATTGCCATCTGAGATTTATATTTTAAATCAACATGATTAATAATTATTGCACCTCGGTAGAGAGTAATTAATATAGTCTTCTTATTTTGGCTGGGTATGGTGGCACACATTGTTATTCCAGCACTTTGAGGCCAAGGCAGGAGGATCACTTGAAGCCAGGAGTTTGAGACCAGTCTGGGCACTTAAAGAAACTTTGACTCAACCAAAAGGTTTTGAATTTTTATTTCAAAGTAATAAAATCAATTTGAGTAGTATTGGTCTTAGACTTGAAAAACTTCAACCAAGGAGAATTATTTTTTTAACGTATTTAACATAGCCATTTGTACACAGGCCGTTTGGACCTATGTGTATGTACAATGTAATTGTTGGAGTTTTATTAAAATACTACCTCTGGATTAATGGATATAATCTATGGAGTTCTCTTACAAGTAAAACTAAAATTTTGCTGTGCTTTAACCTTCTCTTTGAATGCTACTTAAGGTATAGTTGCTCTTTGCTTTATTTTTCTCTTTGGAAACACAACATTGACTATGATCTTGAAGTTGTACAGTTATGGGATTTTTTTTTTTTTGAAAGCAGGATGTATTGAGAGGACAGAAAGCCACCAGTGTGGGAGGGGGTCCCAGGGATTGGCCTGAGATTGCTTATATAGGCCTATTCAATTCATAAAGTCTGTGTTTTTTTAGAGAACCAACCTGTGTGGTAATATGCCAAACACTTTGTAAGATAATTTTTAAAATGAAGGATAATTGCGAAAAATGAAATAAATTTTGGTAAATATAAAATATCATGAGCATGTAAAATATGTTTTGGTGTTGTTTATGATGTTATTAAGAATAACTTCATTCAGAGTTAAACAGTTTAATATGAATGAATCAAATTAATATCACTTAATTTGATAGTTATTGAATTTTACTTTAGTGTTGCTTGGAATTAGATTCAGCTGCTAATTTTGGAGACATGAACACAGTAACTTAAATTCCCAGCTTTTATGTTTTTACTTAATAGAAATTCGAGGTATGGACATCCAGAGCTGGAAGAATGGCTGCACAAAGTCATTGAACACCCAGATCCTCTGTCTTCCTAATCTGTTGCTTTGGGTTTCCAGCCTGAAGGTCACTTTGTGGTCCAAGGTGATTGTTGTAGTGTAGTGCTAATGTCCAAATTCAAGGCAGCAGAAAGAAGGCAAGACTCACCTTCTCCCTTTTCAAGCATCTCCAGGGAAATTCCATATAACACTTACATTTCTGGAGCCGGAACTAGTCACATCCTACTTATAAGGAAAACTGGGTGATTTAGTTTTTCTTTTCTTTTCTTTTTTTTAAAGTGAGAAAGCAGGATTTATTGAAGGAACAGAAAAGCTCCCACAGTGGGAGGGGACCCAAAGGGGTTGCCTGATGTTTTTCAAATGAGCAGATTACCCAGGATTCTCTTGTATAGAAAGAAGGTGAGAATGCATATAAATAAAGAGGATGAGAAGAATACATGCATTTCTTCTTTGTTCTTGATAATGGATTAATTTTAATTTAATTTTTTGTTTTTGCTTTCATCAAAAAGCAAGTTATTATTTATTAATACTGAAGGATGTATTAAATAATCATTTATAAACACTGCTTTTTACTAAAAAAAATTAAATGAATTATGGTAGCATCACAAATTCAGAAAAATCATAGTGATTTAAGTAAACATTTTAGACCAGAAAATACTTTAAAGATCGTCATCAAAATTCAACATTTTCCAAGTGAGGTAGTTGACACTAAGGTAAGCCAGGTAACCTGCTCAGAGTCTCCGAGGTGATAAAAGTAAGAGCCAGAGCATGAATACAGGTTTCTTAAGGTTTAGTTCACTACTTTTCCTTCTACATTAAGATGGTCTTTATTAACCAAGTGATGCTATGTTTTATACTTTGCATCTTTAAAATGAACATTAAAATAGAATTATTCAACATCTATGTAAATTAGATCAAATAAGATAGTTTAAGTTACATGAGTACAATTTTTCTATTTTAACATTTATTCATAGAAAGGAAAAGTCTTAGCAGAAATATGCTGCTGAACTGCATTTTAGAAATTCATTTATAAGTCATCTGTTAAGAATCTAAAATATATTTTTGTGTAAGGAATATATAATATCTTCACAAGTAAACCACAGAAGCCCACTCAACCTTTAATGTACATAAGGGAGCATACAAAGAATACCATATATCACTGTCTTTCATTTGTTTATTAGTAAGTGTTTAATGAATATCAACATTATGATCTAGGCATTGTGCTATATATTGTGAACAAAATAGAGTTGGTCACTACCTCGCAGCGTTTACCATGTGACCAAGATGACAGACATTACAAATATAACTAAAGTGTGATGAGTGCTTTCACAGAAAAGAACAGGGTCCTAAGAAAACATTTTAGCTGGAAAAAATAGGAGTAAATATTATATTCTGAGGGGAGAGACAGGGAAACAGAAACATTCCTACCTTCCAACACCTGCTTGATCCCAAGGATTGGTACTGATTTCTATAAAGAGAAGAGCTATAAGGATAAAAAGGATTTTTCTTTTCTCAGAAAAATACATTTTATGCATCTCTCTCATTTATCCTGTTATGCAGTTTAAAAGTTTTTCATTCCTCTTTATTTTCTTCTTTTCTCTCATACTTGAATTTGAGCATCACAGTCTGCTTTGTAGCCCATGAAGCTTCGAGTCCCTGTGGGCAGTTAACTATCCCCTTTCCAATTCTTGGTAGTCCAAACTTCCATTAACTTCGTAGCTCTGTTTCCTTGGAAACAGATAAAGATGATATGTGTCAATTATGTCACTCAACTGCATTGCTTATGTTAACAATGACTCCTGAGATCTAGAAGATCACTAGTAGGCAAACATCACAGTAATAAAGATTGCAGATAAGATCTACTGGTAAATGCTAAAATTAATGGGCAAAAGTTTGAGGAGAAACCAGTTTTGCAGGGTTCAAGCTGTCATCCTCAAGATACTTATCAGCAACAAAGAGAATGCTAGTAACTTGAAAGTGGAGAAGTTGGTAGGCCCTGAAGTCCCACATGTAACTGTTGGTTCTGGCATTTCATTATCTCTCCAATAAACCCACATCTGTGTTATTGTTCCTGTACACCCCCAATCATGTCAGTTTTATTCACTTAGCAACTGATCTTTCTGCTGTAAATTCACCCTTTGCACTGTGGGGGAAAAGTGAACTGTAAAAAGTACAGACTTGATCATTTTCCTGCTTAATCTCTTCATAATCGTGAGTCTACTTTCTTCTGGAATCCCTCTTCTCTCCATTTTGTCAAAGAAGTAATTCCTTTAAAAATAATAAAAAATAATCTGTTAATATTCCCCAAATGACTGTGTCAGTGCCCAGGATCTGCAGCTCAGCACAGGTATTCTCTATTAAGAATACTATACTAGGAGTACCAAAGCTTGGAGCTTTATTATCTGAAGACAATGGAAAGATTATGACAGAAAATCTTTGAAAATCTTCAATACGATACCCCTCAGAAGGTAGAGAACTAAAGACCCAGCCATCCTCTCAAGCTATTTACAATGTGAACAATGCAATTAGATAATGTAAATAAAACAATTAGAGCCAAAGAAACAATTATATTCTAAGAACCCTGGCAGTAATAAATGAAAAGGTCTCCATATAAAATTGTGGTCTAAACATAGGTTTCTCAACCTCAGCACCATTGACTTTTGGATCATAAAATTCTTTGTCATGGGAGGGACATTCTCACAGGACATTTAGCAGCCTCTCTAGCCTCTAATCGATGTTTTCATGGCGGAGGACTGTCAGATGTCTCATATTTGAGTACGCTCTAACTTTGCGTTTCATCTAAACATTATCAAAACATTGCCAAATAACAAGACCAACTCCAAATTTATTGCACTTCCCTGCTCTTAAAGTAAATCCTCTGGCAAAGGCAAGAAGGAACAGAGGAAGGTGAACTATGATGCTGGACAACATACAAAATGTAGAATGTACTACTGGTTGATTAAATTTATCCTTTAACCTTGCCTATGTTTAAAACACAGGCAGTTTTCAAGTGTTACATCAGCTGTGTTCTAAAAGATATTTGAAAGTCAAATGTTTGCTTAAAACTTAAAACATATATGGTATATGAGGCTAGAAAATACTGTATATAATGATTTTGTCCTGTACCCTTTATTGGCTTCGTCATGACACCCTAAATTTCCTATATTCCAATTTTTCAATAAATTACAAAATATTACTTTTTAGAGTCATTTTTCTACCATAGTAATTGGAGCTTAAATCACTCAAATGCCAGTAGTAGCTGAAATGTACACCTCCACAAATGAAGATCTGTACAATCCCTATGGTCCTCTTAGCAGGTTTGGCTAAGGGAACACCAAGAGGATAGTCCGAGAATTAAAAGTACAATTGTCACTTGATCTGTAGAGATCAGTTCCAGGACTTTCTGAGATACTGAAAATTGGGGATGCTCAAGTCCCTTATATAAAATAATAATATGATAAATATATAAAATAAAAATATTTGCATATAACATACGCATATCCTCCCCTATACTTTAAATCATTTCTAGATTACTTATAGTACCTAATACAATGTAAATGAATGTGCATAGTTGTTACTCTGTATTGTTTAGGGAATAATGAAAAGAAAGTTTTGTACATGTTCAGATTGTACTTATTTTTCATATTAGAGAGAGGAAAAGACTTTCTTTAGTCATAGTTTCAAGTTGTGAACAGGTAACCATCATTAATTAGCCTTAACTCAGGATTAGTACACTTGCCCCTAAAATTAGCCATATTGTGACATCCTCATTCCAGTGGCCATGTTTTTGAAAATAAGTCAGTCAATAACAGCCTCAGTCCAGTAACCACACTTCTGAAAGTTTTCAAGTCAATGACAGCCCCAATGAAGCTTTTGAAAATCCACTAATGAGAAACCTCCAGTCCTGTCAGCCAATTAGTGACAGCCTCCATGATTCTAGGGAACAGCCAATCAGTAAGTGTTCCACTCAAGTGACCATGTTTCTGAAATTTCGAAAGTCAAAAGCAGTCTACTCCTGTGTCCATGCTAACATAGTATAAGTTCATCAGTCCCTCGACACTCCTGCACACTTTCCCAAACCTTATATAACATCAGTTCTGGCTTTGTTCTAGGAGATTTTACCTCACAAGTACAGGAAGTTTACATTTTTTTCATCAGATATCAAGTTCAATTTATTGTTTACAAGTTTGCAACTCTTTCAACACTTGTTTATGTTTAGTTATGAATTTGGACCTGTGAGTAACTGACACAGTGATAAGGCTGTGAGTTTATGGAATTCAATAATTTTCGATTCCTGTGTTGATTGTGTATAAGTAAATTCCAAAATGCAATGTAAATTTTACAATAAATTTTATGAAGAGTGGATATGCATTAAGCAAAGAAAATTTCCTTCAGAAATTCTCTGTGCAGTATACAATTGTTTATTCACTATTGAAAATTATGGGAAGTCTGACATAGGCCAGCATGTATAAGTAGCTAAGAATAAAAGATGTATGCTTTCCTCAATTTGTACCAAACGAAGTGGTAAAATACCATTATCATTAATAGAAATTCTGATAAAGAAAATAAAATAGTTGCAGCAGAAGTTGTTTTCTGCCTGGTATATCACCATCAGACTTTAAGCTCAAATAACTGAATTTACTGCTGCCACAAGTATTTTTTAATGAAAAATTGTAGTACATTTTCAAATGTAAGACAAAATCAACTACAATAGCAAGAAATGTTATAACTCTACTTACTGTTACATAGATTATCACAGCTCAAATGCCTCACTTTATGATATAGCCATGAATGCCATTTATCACAACTTGGAAAAAAATTTTGCTTTACTTATGTAATATTTTTCTCATGGAAAGGACTTGCTTACAAGGCTATTGTGAGTAAAATCTCTTCCAGATAATTCTTTCTGTTTTGTTTTGTTTTGGAGTCTCACTCTGTCACCCAGACTGGAGTGCAGTGGCCGCTCCGGCCACCGCAGCCTCGACCTGCTGGGCTCCGGCGGGCGATCCTTCCGCCTCAGCCTTCCGAGTAGCTGGAACTACAGGCGCGCGCTACCTCGCCTGGCTCATTTTTGATTTATTGTAGAGATGAGGTCTCGCCAAGTTGCCCAGGCGGGTCTCGAACCCTCGGGCTCAGGCAATCCACTCACCTCAGGCTCCCAGAGGCGCGGGATTACAGGCTGAGCCACCGAGCCCGGCTCTTCCAGATGATTCTTCAGAAACAATAGCAAATTTCTGCAGAGACCCTATGATTGAGTTAGTAATTAGTCATAAAGATTATATTTCTCTTTGTGAAGATAATACAAATATAAATTTGGTGAATGTTTGCATAAAGCTTCAATGTTTATTCAAAGTTAAAGCAGAGGCCAGACTCGGTGGCTCAGCCTGTAATCCTAGCACTTTGGGAGACCGAAGAGAGATGATTGCCTGAGTTCGTGGGTTTGACACCAGTCCGGGCAACTTGGCGAGATTTCATCTCTACAAAAAATCAAAAATTAACCGGGCGCGGTAGCGCCCGCCTTGTAGTTCTGGCTACTTGGAAGGCTGGGGCGGAGGGATCGCCGGAGCCCAGCAGGTTGACGCTGGGGTGACCATGAGCGAGCCACTGCACTCCAGCCTGGACATCGGGGTGAGGCTCCAACTCAAAAACAAAAACAAACAAACAAACAAACAAAAAACAAAGTTAAAGCACCACATAAGTGGGTCCACGGATAGTGTTGGCTCTTCTGCTATATTCTACATATGGCTGCTCAAACAACATCTGATATCTTTTATACTGACAATAAAGGAATCATCATGAAATTATTCTCTTATTTCAGCATTTATTTTGTTCAGACTGAATTATTAAGGAATTTTTATAATTTTGTTTGTATTCAGTATTTTTCAGTTATCTCTCTTGCATTTTATTTTTTTATTTTTTTATTTTTTTGAGTTGGAGTCTCACTCAGTCGCCCAGACTGGAGTGCAGTGGCCGCTTCTGGCCACCACAGCCTCGACCTGCCGGGCTCTGGCGATCTTTCCGCCTCAGCCTTCCAGTAGCTGGAACTACAGGCGCGTGCTACCACGCCCGGCGAATTTTTTGATTTATTGTAGAGATGAGGTCTCATCTGCCCAGGCGGGTCTCGAACCCGCGGGCTCAGGCAATCCACTCACCTCAGCCTCCCAAAGCGCTGGGATTACAGGCTGAGCCACGGAGCCCGGCTCTCTCTTGCATTTTAAATGTCATTGACTCTCTTTAACAAATGCAGTTGAAAAATCCTCATTTTATTTGAACCACGGAGATCATCTTTAATTCTGAAGAAGAGGGCCTACAAATTATTGCTGAGTTTTAAAATTACCTATTGAGTAAAGCCTACTTATTTCTTATTCATAGTATTTTGTGTCTCTCTGGCAATAGAATTGTGAAATTTGAAAGAAGAGTGGAGATTATTATTGAGGTCCTCTATTGCTTAAAAAGAGTTCTTGAATGTATTAAATAAAAAGTTAATGAAAAGTTTCTCTCCTATATGTCAAGACTGTTTTGAAAGGAACAAAATAACTTAGGAACAGAGGGATAATCCATTTTGTAGTGGGTAATTATTACAGCATTTGTCATGACTATATTCTAAATTGGATTTTATCCCTTGAAGAATTTGATTCTTTAATATAGTCTTTTACTAAATACTCTTCAAGTATGGAACAGGTGGAACTATCATAGGTACTCAAAGAAGGGAATACAAGTTAACAACAATATTTTTGTTAGTGGACAATATTTTTAAAAGTCATAGATCAAGAGGTACAACATAATCCCGAAGAATAAAAAAGCAACTTATGTCATGAAAGATGGTATTATGTGCTTCAGCAAAAGAGCAAGTCCCAGAGTTATTAATTCTATATCAATACATGTTCAGAATCCCCACTCACATAGCTAATATTGAACATGTTTTCTCATTAATAAATGTACAGTCGACAAAATAATAAAATAAGCTGCATGTGAACACTATGGAAGATATGCTACATTGTAAATGGAGCATAGACTCTATAAGGAATTTTATAAGCAAATTCTTCAAAACAAGCAGTTGGTAATGAAAACCAAATCATCAAAGAAATATGCAGAAAATAAGTATGTAATTTAGATACTGATCATTTGTTAGGTAAACAATGAATAAATTTTGAGTAAGAATGTTCTATACATATTTTTCATTTATCTCAAAATATGCATTGACAATTATAAATGATTCAAATTTAATTGAATGTGCATTTTTATTTATTAACTCTGGCAACCCTACCTGGGAGATATGGAAGAATTGTTCTACTAAGGACTGCTGGCCTGGAATACCATATGTTCTCACTCATAAGCAGACATTGAACAATTATCATAATACTATAAGAAAGAGATTGGCAGTAATGGAGTAATGGGAAACTGCCAGGGGAGAGAGGTGGGATTGGCAACTGAGGGAAACTGCCAGAGGAGGGGGGTCATACCTCGTTAACAAATGTACCTGCATAGTGAACATTTGTACATCTAACCATGAATTGTACCCTACAACTTTAAAATAAGAAATTTTTAAAAAAAGAACTTCTGGCCTGGGCCAAGATCAAATAGTACAGCATTCCTATGATTATTATTTACCATGCTATTATTATCCATATTTCCCTTAACAAATAATATATGTGCCATGTTTTATTGAGGACAGCAAAATATTTTTTTAAATGTAACAAGAGTATAATTTTTAAAAATATATAATTTTAAAGTATTTTAGAATGTTGAAATTTTGTTTTATTGTCACTAGTTGATCAGATTGCTCATTGAACACTTGTGTTCCTTCGGAATTAAAGAATGGTGTTGGGTTTGTTATATGTTCATGTCCATAATACCATTTTTTAAAGGCTGGGAATAATAGTGAGCAGCACATATATTTAAAGTGAATGTTAAGGATTGAATTTACTCCATAATCCAAGTTTTGGACTACTGACATTGCTGAAATATTTTTAATAGAGATTATGAGGAAAGTCCATCATTTTCATTTTATAAACTAAGAAGTAATATAGCAGAAACAATATTGAAATGGATTCTACATTTATAGACTATATTATTTTTTCTTTTAGATCGCTGCTTCTGAGGTCATATGATTTATTTTCAAATAATTCAAAAGAAATGCTTTAATCACTTAGTAACACATCCATATCCAATATTAGCTTGTTCTGGTCATAAGCTAGTTTACACAAAGTGAGATGAAAAGTAATTTTTCATATTAAGCAAGGATATTGTTTGCAAATAAGAAAAAGAAACCCTGGCTGTCCCAAGCCAACTAGAGATTTATTGGAAGGTGTTAGCTCCTCACAGAGTCACTGGAAGTTTTGGGAAACTAGACAATCTGAACAGGAAAATGAGCAGGCCAAAGGGAAGACTACAGGCTGTTTGGCAGACCCACCTGACCAGGACAACTGGACGCTGCTGCCACGTTGTACTCTATCATAGCTGCACAAGGGAATTTCAATCAGACCTTCCTTTATCTTGGTTTCTCTTATTCCAGTTTCAAAGTAAAGGTCAAGAGAATTGATTCAGATAAGATCAGGAGATGTGGCTTCACCATAATAACAGAGGTGGAAAGGAAAGATAGTTCACTTCAGACTTTCACAGCAAGAGTCAGGGCCCTGAATTCCATCACCAGTACACACAACAGAATGGGAATTCCTGTTTATTCCAGTTAAGAAGGAAGATCAGATATTGGATAGAGAAAGAGAGTTGGGGGGAGGAAAGAGGTATAGACACACATATCTATAATTTCCTCTTCTGTTAAAAAACAAAGCAATTACTATCTGATTATCTAAGGTTGGTCAGATAGGTACAATCTGCTATACAGTAATAATGTGTGTGTAAGTATATATACATATTATATATACTATTATATATGGTAACTGAATGGTTAAAATGGATATACGTTAAAAACTTGAAGGAAAGGAAGGCATTTGCTTCAAGTAGTTTAACTTTCAAATAGTGTCATCTTGCTTTTGAATTTAAGTGCCATCTAGTGGCAATGCATAACATTGCCTGCTCCACCAATATAGATCATTTGTGGGGCTTTTCTAACTTGTAATCACAATTGTTGCAATTCTGTAGTCCCAAGTGATTTAGACCCAACCATGCCTATTTTCTAATTTGACAAGTGAACTATGAAAGAAGTATATCATTAATGCAAAAAGTAATGCACTAACCAATAAATCATATTAAAAAGGGGCGCTTAAAAAGAAGGGCATGGCACTTTGTTTCACTTATCATTGAATTCCCAAATCTTACCTAGGATCTGACATCAAGGGTAAAATAAATAAAAGGAAAAAATGAAATAAAATTTAAAAAGTCGGGCCGGGCTCGGTGGTTCAGCCTGTAATCCCGCGCCTTTGGGAGGCTGAGGTGAGTGGATTGTCTGAGCCCGCGGGTTCGAGACCCGCCTGGGCAGCGAGACCTCATCTCTACAATAAATCAAAAAATCAGCCAGGCGTGGTAGCGCATGCCTGTAATTACGGCTACTTGGAAGGCTGAGGCAGAAGCCCAGCAGTTCGAGGCTGCGGTGGCCGGGAGCAGGCACTGCACTCCAGTCTGGGCGACAGAGTGAGACTCCAACTCAAAAAAAAAAAAAAAAAAAAAAAGGGAAAAAAGTCACCATTATTTCTAGAAAGTACTATTGTCTATGCAGAAAGTATAATTGACAAACGATTAGAAATGAGAATTAATAAAATCACTTGGTATAATGTCAGATGACTAGCATTCACCAACTAGAATGTATATTGCTTAAAATAGATCATTCACAATGACACCATAAAATATATAGTATCTAGAACGAATTTAATCAAAATACACAAAACCTTGTGTAGAAAAAATTTAAAATTCTAACAAAAGAATAGAAAATTATCTAACTCATCAGAAAGAAATAGAAGATTATCTAACTCATCATACCATGGTTTTGGATGAGAAGGCTTTTTGAGAAAATTAATAGATGGAAGAGTAAGTGTCTGTGTATAATTAAGTCAAACTCAAGTAAAGAGAGACAAGGACGACTGGTCTCAATATGCACTAAGGCATACTATGAGAAATATTTGCGGGAGGAGAGGTGAGAAAGGTTATATTAAGCTGCACTTTAGGATTGTTAAAATAATGCAAATTCATGATATCTGTTCAATGAAGAAAAATGTTAGTAAGCTTGTCTAGCTAGAAGAAACTTTATGCCCTCCAGATGGGAGAACAGAAAAATGCAGCCATTCCAGAGAGGAACATGCTCCCCGATATAGATTACCCAGGAATTATTTACATAAATCCACATTAAAGGATGTATACAATGTTTTTTATGCTGGTAACAGGGGTGAATTTACTGAGAAAGCAGTAAAGCTTAAGCTAGGAGGAGCCTTAACAAGGTGTTCACATGGTTATATGTTTTTTCCCTAAGATTTACAAAAGTAAGATATTTTACTTATTCATAATTTCCATTCTGTCAAATAAGTGTTGATATAGCCATGAGCATAACTAGTTAGCAGCAAAGAGGAGTTGAGTTGGAGATGCGTGTAATTTGAGTTCAGAGGTTTATAGTCACGTCTATGTACATTTTTCACAGATGCGTTAAAAAACATATAAATTACATAGAGTTAAATGCAAATTAAGGTGTTATAATGAAGAAATAGGGGATTGTATGTCCATTCATAAAGGTTGGGTCAATTCCAGTCTCTTACTCCATATTTATGTGTATAGGCTCTGGTTATGTTTTAAATTTCCAGATAAAACAAATAATATAGTCATCACCCAATACCATTGATTTTACTAAAACTAGACTGGGAAAAGAGTTAGATAAACCATCAGTAGAATGATTGACAATGTAAACATTTGTAAGATTTTTCAAAAATGTTAAATTCATACTCAGGATGTGTTGTAGGATCTGCCCAGATTAGAATTACATGCCTCTGAGGAATAAGTGAATAGGCCAGATTGTGTTTATTTTTACCAAACCAAAGCAGAAATTTTCCAGAGAGCAAATTAAAAGATTAGTCTACAGGCTTCACAGACTTTGTATTGCATATTAAATGCAATGCCAAGCAATATTTGGATATGTAACCCGTAGTGCTTTCAGGCTTCAGGCTGAAATTGAGAATCTTCAGTTATCTGAATGACTCCAGGCTCCAAGACTCACTGGAATCGCATTTAAGCAAGGTACAGGATTTCTGAAAAGTAATGATTTATGTATAAGTTCTACTTATGTTTATGTTATTTTAGCACTGCTGTGCAGCCACAAAATCTATCTTTCATAACAGCACAAGACAACTATGACTTACTTTGATAAACAATAATCATCAAGAGGGTAAGTCTAATACACTCTCATGAAAAAGAAAAAGTATTACAAGGCAATGCCTTGACCTGAGATCCTATTTGGCAATTTCTCAAAGGATGTCTTAAAAGTAAGATGTACATGTATCTAAGCTTGCCCAGAACAGTCCCAATTCATGCCTGTTGGCTTGGTATTGTATGTGATGTAGCATTTATTCATATCAAAAAATATGGAATCAAATTTATTTATAAGTGTAATCCTAACAGCTACAAGTAACATAGAACTGTCTATTTCCTACCACCAGAGATATTATCAGGTGTTCAGGTTAGTAAAGTGAGAGACTAGTGAGATGTCCTTATAATTCAGGGAGCAGATAGAAATGACTCAAACCTGGTTTAATTACTACTTTTCCTTCTGTTCTCCAGATTCAGTCCTTTAGCATCATTCACTTTCTTATCTAAATTGTAGAGCTATTCAATGACTAAATTGCACTTCCTGTTGTCTTTGAATGTTGTTGTTGTCTTTTTTTAGCTTTTACTTGTCTGTTCTTGACATAAAGAATTGTTCTAATCTTGATATTTCCTCATTAAATATGAGTCTGGATGTAGGAAAGACCCCAGCATTTCTTAGTACCAAGATGTAGAGGAGAGCTTGCAGATCCTTCTGGAAGTTTTCAGTTCTCATGGAAGAGAACTTATGTCATAAGATTTCATACTGGAAGGGAACATTACCTCTTTCATCTCTCCTGATTATATCTTTCTCTCTTATTATGGGATTTTTAAATATCATGAACAGAAAGTTATGAAGTTGGTATTACTGAACATAGGAGAGGATTTCAAAATGCCGTGATGAAAAAGGGACTTTTGTGGTTATAAACCATGGTGAAGGGTATCCATGACAGACAGGGTGGTGCTGTTTGTTGTCTTGCTCTGATGATGATGTTATGAGGTGTTCAGATATCAATAAAATGAGAATTTCTGAGACAAATAAGGCTTCCCATTTCTGTGTTATCTCACAGTTCCTAAAGCAACAGAAACCAAGAATGCCTTTTGTACCTAAAGAGCATCATTAAGATGAATGTGAAATAAAGTCTTAACAACATAAAAAATATTTAGCATACCTACCACTAACAATTGAGTTAAACTGTGCTTATTCTAAAAGAAAACACACAGAATCCCTTATGGGTGTAATTTTTAGGCTGCTAAGCCATAATGACTCTCAAGAATAATTAGGACTCAGACATTGTGACTCCAGTCTAGTTCTGTGTTTATAAGCAATAAGCTCATTCCTGACCCATGAGGGCACATTGTGAGAAAATTATCTTCCCAAGCATAATGACTTAAAAAATTGATTAGCACTTCTAACCGACCTCTTATTGATGAAAGCAATGCTAATTTTTTACCATGTAGAATATAATTTTATGTAATAATTATAACCAATTTTAGTCAAAAGTAGTTTAAATGTATACACCTTATTGCTTAAGTGTATTATGTATTTACTTGATAAATTCACTGAAATAGTCTTTACATAAAATTTAGTATAATTCCACATCTGTAATTTCTTTTTAAAAAAATAAACTTTCGTCTTGGAATAGACGTATGGAAAAAAGATACATGTGCAGATAATAAGGAGAGTTCCCATATATCCTACACCCAGTTTCCCCTAGCATTAACAAACTTATGTTAGTATAACACATTTGTCGCAATTAAATGAAACTGTATGATGCATTATTATTGTTACTAATGCACTTACTCTCTTCAGATTTCCTCAGCGTTTCTCTAACTTCCTTTTTCTGTTTCTCCATCAAAGACACCTGTTCATTTAATCAGCATGTCTACATAGGCAGTTCCTGGTTATGGAAACTTCTCAGGCTTTCTTTGTTTTTGATGACCTTGACAATTTGAAGGAGTAGAGGTCAGGTATTTTGTAGAATGCTTCTGAACTCGGATTTGTCTGATGTTTTTCTTATGATGATTGAGGTTATGAGTTTTGGAGAGGAAGAACATAGGAGTAAAATACATTTTCTTTTTCTTTTTTTTCCCCCTTTTTAAATTTTAAAGATGTCGAGTACAATTCAGGGTTAGGTATACAAATGTTCATTATGTAGTTACCCTTGTTGATGAGGTGTGTTCCTCCCTCCCATGGCAGTTTCCCTCAGCTGTCAATCCCACCCCTCACTCCCCTGGCAGTTTCCCACTACTATCAATCCCTTTCTTATAGTATTATAATTGTTCAAGGTCTGCTTATGAGTGAGAACATATGGTACTGTGTTCTTTGTTTCTGTGATAGATCACTGAGTATGATAGACTCCAAATCCATCCAAGTTGCTGCGAAGTCCATATGTTTGTCCTTCATTATGGCTATATAATATTCCATTATGTATATATACCACTTTTTTTAAATCCAGTCCAGCTTCATTGGGCAACATGGTTGGTTCCATGTTTATGCTATTGTGAATAGAGCTGCAACAAACAGTCGTGTGCAGGTATCTTTTTGGTAGAATGATTTGAGTTCCTCCCAGTATATTCCCAACAGGGAGGGGGATTACTGGGTCATATGTAAGGTTGGAGTCTCACTCTGTCGCCTAGGCTCACTACAGCCTTGACCTCCTGGGCTCAGGCAATCCTTCTACCTTAGCATCTTGAGTAGCTGGGACTACAGATGCCCACCACCACACCTGGCTACTTAAAATTTTTTTTTGTAGAGACAAGTTCTCAATATGTTGCCCAGGCTGGTCTCAAACTTCTGAGCTCAAGCAATTCTCCCACCTAGTCTCCCAAAGTGGTGAGATTACAAAGCTGAGCCACCACGCTTGGCCAGAAATGACATTTTTAAAAGAAGTTTTTTATTTGGCCATCAATAAAAATTTTTATTTTATTTATATTTACATTTTCCCACTGTCTTAAATAATTTAGATCTGGCCTAATTTAATTCAGATATTAGCAGATCTTCAAAATGATTAATTGGACCAATTTTAATTTTGTATCATTAGAATTTAAGTTATCTACAGGCAGGAAACACAATGATGGAATGCAATCCAGAGCCAGAAACCATTATACAGTTGTGAGCATGTAACTATCTCTTGCTTCTTGATATAAGGAAATATCATATCTTACTTAGTCCCTTTTATGATTAGAGAAACAATAAATTCAAATGACTTACTTTTACTTTCTACAAAAAAAGTTAAACATTGTCAAATGGAACTTACTGTTTAAATGAATTCAAGGAGAAATATTTTTAAGAGAATAACTAATTCCATTTTAAAATATAGATTTCATATGTAAGAGAAAGTATGCTGATAATAATCATTACAAAAGCACAATCATATTACAAAATTACATGGACATAATATACACATATCCTACCTGAACCACACTAGAGTTGGCATTCTGACCCTAATGAATCATTTGTCTGTTTTGTTTTGTTTTGTTTTTGCTTGTATCTTTGAGTCAGGGTCTCACCCTGTCACCCACACTGGAGTGCAGTGGCATAATCATGACTCACCTCAGTCTTGACCTCCTGGGCTCAAGCAATCCTTCTGCCTCAGACTCCCCTGTAACTGGGACTACAGGTGTGTCACCACGCCCAGCTTTTTTTTTTTTTTCTTTTTAAATTTTTTGTAGAGATAAAGTCTCGCTATGTTGCCTAAGCTGGTCTCAGACTCCTGGGCTCAAGCGATTCTCCAGCCTTGGCCTCCCAAAATGCTGATGTTAGTTTAGTGTTTCAGTATTTGTTACCTGCAATGTGGTCAAGAAGAGTGTAGAGGCCACTAAGACTTTTGCAGCCTAAGATAATTGACATAGTCCACATTTTTTCCTTTTAGTCATAAGGTGTTAATTGGTGTTGGAGTTTATGTAAGTGATTTTTAGGCAGTTCACAATTTTTTACTGTAAGAATCTAGGGGAGCCCACTCCATACCTCATCCCTTAGGTTTTCCCTGTGACAGAGGTTGAGAGGTTTTCATAAAACCCAGGGGACTGACGAAAGTTCCTCAAACAGTTTTCTGATAGCAGCTCCTGACATTTGACTCCAGGAATAGTTTTTGTAACAGTCTGTTCAGAACCATACCAGGCACCCAGCATCTCTAAAACTCTCATGAGACCGATATTTCTTTGCTTAAAGAAAGGGACCATTCTTGTACCCTGTTCAGAGACTCCATTAATGACACTTAAATGCTTCTTGGAAGGTGAACCAAGTGTTGAAATTCATTTCCTTTGGACACTGTTCAGAAATAGTGATTCAGTTAAAAAAATAAAAGACAAAAATCTTAATGATAATTTTTGAGCCACATAACTTTGTCTAGTTAAAAAACATTTTGAACCTGGGCAACATTGTGAGATCTCATTTCTACAAAAAAAAAAAAAAAAAGAAAGAAAAAATTAGCTGGGCATAGTGGCACATGTCTGTACTGCCGGCTACTTGGGAAGCTGAAGCAGGAGGATCACTTGAGCTCAGGAATTAGTGGCTGCAGAGCCATGATTGTACCACTGCACTCTAGCCTGATGGACAGATTGAAATCCCCAACCCCAAAAAGTAGAAATATTTTGCAAGTCTTTAAAGTTCAAGCCAACAAAGTAAAATAAAGGGAATTTTTCTTTCTTTCTTTCTTTCTTTCTTTCTTTCTTTCTTTCTTTCTTTCTTTCTTTCTTTCTTTCTTTCTTTCTTCTTCCTTCCTCCCTCCCTCTCTCCCTCTCTCTCTCTCCCTCCCTCCTTCCCCCCTCCCTCCCTCTCTCCCTCCCTCTCTCTCGCTTTCTTTCTTTTGCGTTGGAGCCTTACTGTGTCACCCAGACTGAAGTGCAGTGGCACACTCACAACCACCGCAGCCTTGATCTGCTGGGCTCAGGTGATCCTTCCGCTTCAGTTTTCCAAGTAACTGGAACTATAGGTTTATGCTACCATGCCCAGCTAGTTTTCTGATTTATTGTAGAAACAAAGTCTTGCCAAGTTGCCCAGGCTGATCTTGAACCCCTGGGCTCAGGAAATCCTCTCACCTTGGCTTCCCAAAGTGCTGGGATTACAGGCTTGAGCCACCACACCTGGTCTCAGGAATTTTCTTAATAAAGGAAATTCAGCAGCAATCTAAGCCTCTGAGCACTCAACATTTTGTAGTGTCTAACAATGAGTTTTAGAAAATAACTGATCGTGTTCTAAATGCTTCAACGTTTTTAGACTCAGAAAAATTGCATTAGTGTGATGGTCAAGGTCATTTAGCTGCTAGGTAATGAGCCAACATTCAAACCCCAGTTAGACTTGCTAACTCCAGAAATTGCTCTAGAATCACCAGTCCAAAGTAAATCTGTTTCATATTAGACATAGATGTGAAATGTTTCATGTTTAACAAGCTAATACATTCTATAAATGAAAATATCCTCAAGTTTAAATTAATTAATAGATTTTAACTATGGAAGCATTATCAAATTAACCAAAGCAAGAAATTGAAATGGAAGGATGAGACAAGTCAATAATCTCATGAGATCCATTTATACATATATACTATGTGCAAAACTCTGTTAAGTACTTTACACACACTTAACCATCCCAATCCAAACCATTCTTTGAAGGAGTGATTATCAACCCCATTCCTCAAATGAGAAAGCTAAGGCCCAGAAAGTTTAAGTCAACTCCACACAGTCAACAACTCTAAAATGTGAAATGTGGAATGCGATGGTCAAGATAATTACTGACATTGTGAGCCATTCATTTATGTGTATGCACCTAATGCTTTGGATTCAACATATTTTTGCTTTAAAATGAATTTTAATGGAAAATTTGCATCCATATTTTATGCTTTTTAACATAAAATGAATGTATGCCCTTTCCTAAAAATTTTATTTTGACATTACTTAGGTAAGCCCTGGTATCTATAATTTTTTAAATTTTCACAGATAATTTTTTTATACACCTTGATCAAGAGCCACATTACCCATATCACAAAAAGTTAGTTATGGAAAAATTGGTATCAGATGATGCAAGCTTGATACCACTGAAAACCATGCATTTAGCAAGCCAGCCATAGGTAGCATCTGATAAAATGTTCAGTATTTAGCTAGGCAAAGAAAGTAAAATACAATCTTTGCCCTATGAGAGTTCGCAGTATGTCATGGTCTCTTGAAAAAAAGACATTAGCAAAACAAATTGCAAATTGTCTCCAATTTATCCAAAGAAATCAAAATAGTGTGTCTAAACATATGGTGTCTGAGAGCTGTAGAACTGGGATATTCAATATTTTGCAATGTTGATAAAGGCAACAGAACAGTTTCTACCTCAGCAGTTGTTTATTGGCTTCTTTGGCTCAAGGGAGAGGTATAACATCTTTTAAACATTACAGTATTTATTATAAAACTTTTTTCCTCTAATTTGTACAATAGGTACACTTCAGGATTAAGCATACCAATGGTCATTAAACATACAGGTACACTTTAAGTCTCACTTTGGTCCCCACTTTACCTGGTTTGAAATCAGGTACCCTTATTGATGAAGTGTGCCCCACCCCACCTGGCAGTTTCCCACTACTGCCAATCCCTTTCTTCTAGTATTATGGTAATTGTTTAGGATCTGCTTATAAGTGAGAATATGTGGTACTCAGTTCTTTGTTTCTGTGATAGATCACTACTATAGACTCTAAATCCATCCAAGTTGCTGAGAAGTCCATAATGTTGTCCTTTACAGTTTCATAATAATCCACAGTGTATATGTACCACATTTTTTTAATCCAGTACACTTTCGATGGGCAGCACGATTGGTTCCTTGTTTTTGCTAATGTGAATAATGGTGCAATAAACATGCGTGTGCTGGTATCGACTTCATAGAGTGATTTGAGTTCCTCCGGGTATATTCCCAGAAGGGGGATTGCTGGGTCATATGGAAGTCATTATTATAAAACAGCAGATGAAAATCTGGTTTTTGCCTCATTCCTTCAGGTATTCCCTAGGGAGTAACCACTCCCCTCTTATTTTTTCAATTTTCCTTCTCATCTGAATGCAATGCTTATATTTAATTTTCATTCCATCAACTTTAAATAACATTTTGTGACTTTCTAATTTCAAAGGTGAGGAGCTTATTTACCCAAACCATTCTCTTTCTACTCTTTTCTCAAATTTCAAGCAGTTGTGCTTTTATTTCCAGTGAAATATATGGTTTGGGTTTATACTTTTAAATAGCATATACCTGAATCTCTATTTCCTGTTACTTCAACTTTAGCCAGGATGTATTGACTGCCTTCAACGTAAAATAAGGAAATCAGCTCTCCTACTTTTTCTTTGCCTCTCAAGTTATGTGACATATTCCATTTATTTTTCATTGACAATGCTATCTTTGTATCTATTGAGAGAAAAAAAATTAAATTTTAAAAAACCCAGAATTATCATTTGGAGGATGAGTCCCTTGTAGCACACTTGGGATTTGTTCTTCTGGATCAGTCAACCAAAGTTTTTATCTGGAAGTTTTGAGGCTGCATTACCATTTGCGGGAGAAACGTCCTGAGTTGTGGCAAACAAGTGACTGGTTCTTCTACTATTACAATGCACCTACCCACTCCACACCAAGTGTTCACAGTTTTTTGTTTTGTTTTGTTTTGTTTTGACTTTTTTAGTGAGTAAGCAGGATTTTTTGAGACAGAGAAGCTCCCACAGCGGGAGGGGACCTGAAGGGGTTGCCCCATGTTCACAGTTTTTGACCAAAAACAGCATGACCCCCATGCCCCCACCCTCCCATTTTACTGGATCTTGCCCCAAGAAATTGTTTTTTATTTCCCCAGATGAAAAAAGTCCTCAAAGGGAAATGTTTTGCAGATGTGAAAAAGGTGAAACAAAAAATGGCAAAAGCACTAAAAGCCTTCAACACTTACTAATTTAATATATAATGATTATTCCATAGAGTTCTATACATATGAACTATAGTTCAATATAGTTCTTATATTGTTCTATAACTATATAGAACAATATGTACACATATATTATTCTACAACTATATTTATATTTTATATATACTTTGGTAATTGCCATATTTCTAAAGTGACAAGCTGAAGGATTTAATAATATTATAATTATATAAATATGTTAAATTTAAAACAAGTAATGTGGTTTGATTCTGAGAAGGAAATCAAACCTCTTATTTAACCTCTGCTACTTGAAGAGCCAATCAAGTTGAAGAATATCCTCTCTTCTTTAATTCTACCAGCTGGTTAAACTCATGACATAGTTTAATATGTTTCTTATTTGGACAGTTATCATATTGTGTGGCTGTTTGTACTTTTTGAAGACACATTCTTTTTTTTTTTTTTGAGTTGGAGTCTCACTCTGTCCCCCAGACTGGAGTGCAGTGGCACGCTCCCAAGCCACCGCAACCTGGACCTGCTGGGCTCCAGCGATCCTTCCACCTCAGCCTTCCAAGTAGCCAGAACTACAGATGCGCGCTACCACACCCAACTAATTTTTTATTTATTGTAGAGACAAATTCTCACCAAGTTGCCAGGGCTGGTCTCGAGCCCTAGAACTCAGGCAATCCTCTCACCTCGGCCTCCCAAAGTGCTGGGATTACAGGTTTGAACCACCGTGCCTGTCCTGACGAAGCATTCTTTTTGTAAATAGTCTGATGTGGACTGTTTCTTGTATTGTATGTGCTTCTAGAAGTATTTATATTGCCTTCCTAAATCCAAAGTAACTTTTAAAAGAAAAGATAATAAGTGACCCAAGGTAGCCACCATAGAGCCGCAGACCAGCATTGCCTCTCTCGAGGAGCGAGTGAGGCAAAGAATAGGGGACCCAGTAGCTGATAGACACAGCCAGCCTGGACAGTTTGGGACGGGTGAAACAACCTGCACCCACAAAAGGTCTCTTTGAACATAAAGAGACCAGAAAGTGACGGCAGGCGCTGCAATCTGGGCACCCCATCCTTGGCAGTGTGCCAGGCTTGCACAGAAACTGAAGCCCCTCCCTGTGAACAGAGGGGGTGAGTGATCCCTACATGGTCTGGGTCAGTCTCCTCCTCCCAGCCACTTGCAAGTCATTGGTTGCACAAGGTAAGAGCCCTGGTCAAAGCACTATGGTGGGCGACTGAAACCCAAGCAGAATGGGGAACAGACCCACGCTCAGACACAGCTACCAAGAGCGTGCCCTCCACAGATAAAACCTGGCAGCAGGCTCCCAGGCAGGGAATGCTCACCAGCAGATTAATCTCTGCTGGCACCTGCTGCCAGCATCTGGTGTCCAACCCCAACCCCCAGATCAGGAAAGATGACCTCCCAGTCCCTCAGTCTCACAGGGCGAACCCTCCCCGCCCCCCCCCCCCCCACCATGGCAGGGAACTCACTCTCTTTCAAGTGCTGAATATAGACTGGATGCCTATGGCCTATTTAACAATTCAGCAGACTAAGGGAAGGGGAAAGAAGCTGTAGTCATAGATACATTCTGCCCCATCATTGCATCATCTCTGGATGTGTTGGAGAAGTGTGAGGTTCCGTTTTTAGTGGTATTGCCCACTATGGCCCTGTCATTCAGAAATCTTGTCACTAGACTTGTTTCACTATAATTTCCAAGCAAACTCAGATGCAAATGAGAGCTGCTCTTATTGAAAGCTATAAAACTAGGAAATTAAAGGAGGTTTTACTTCTCCACACCAGAAGATTATAACAAAATATGATCAGGGTCTCTTCAACTTATATTTCAAAGACTATGAATGACATTAAATAGGTGCTTAGTGTTTTTCTTCGATTGAAACTGATCAGAGAGCCGGGCTCGGTGGCTCAGCCTGTAATCCCGCGCCTTTGGGAGGCTGAGGTGAGTGGATTGCCTGAACCCGCAGGTTCGAGACCCGCCTGGGCAGCGAGACCTCATCTCTACAATAAATAAAAAAATCAGCCGAGCATGGTAGCGCATGCCTGTAATTCCGGCTACTCGGAAGGCTGAGGCGGAAGGATCGCTGGAGCCCAGCGGGTCGAGGTTGCGGTGGCCGAAAGCGGCCACTGCACTCCAGTCTGGGCGACGGAGTGAGACTCCAACTCAAAAAAAAAAAAAAAAAGAAACTGATCAGAGAAGTATTGCCTACGTATGGTACCACTAACAGTTATCACACACACACACACACACACACACACACACACACACACACACACACACCCCACCTCTGCGATTTTTTATACTTTTGTCATTTAGGAGCAATGATAAGCATGTTCATGAAGCGGGGTGGGAGAATGAGAATAGGGATATTGGAAGAGTGGAACTGGTAGTGGACATCTGAGTTTATGACATCCATTTACCTGGATTTCTGTCCAGTAACTCTTGAAAAAGGTGATGCCTTCCAGTTGAATGTAGAATATGCAAAAGCACCAGTTTTTCAAGCTCTCTTGCCTTCAAGAGCCAGGTATGTCTACAGTGAAATTTTATTGAGGCAAGTAATCGCTTTCCTCACCTTTGTAATTTCCAAAAGTATTGAGCAATCTCCAAAGCACAAGCAGCAACTGCACTCACTGCCTTATTTCTCAGACTGATATATTTAGGAAAAATTCGAAAAGATTGCTAACTTCTGGAATCAGACCACATGGTTTATGATCAAACTTTTATAAACTCTACCAAGCTTGGCCTTTAAGTACTACAACTAAACCTTAGCATCTCCTGAATTATTCTTAGGCCAAAAGCGATTCCGTTATAATGAGCCAAAGTAAAACTCAAAAGGTAGTTGGTATTGGTTCACTTTCATTTTACTAAACTTTTTTCCAGTTCTCAGGACAATTTTCACATATTACATGATTCAATTTTTTAGTGCACTTCATAATGATTTTTTGAGGTATAATTTATATACCATAAAAATCACTGTCTTAAAATGTACAATTCAGTGGGTTTTACTGTATTCACAAAGTTACACAACCATCATCATTACCTAATCTTAGAACTTTTGTCACCTCAAAAAGAAGTCCCATACTCATTAACCGTAATTAAGTAACCATTAACATTCAGTTTCTATTGCTCCCATCACCCAGCCTGACAAACAATAATTTACTGTTTGTATCTGAAAATTGACCTCTTCTGGACAATTCACAAGGTAGAATATAATACTATAAGTGATTTTTTTGTGTCTGTCTTCTTTCACAAGGTTGCCATTGCATCCATGTTGTAGCATGTATCTATGCTTCATTTGCCTTTATTGCCAAGTAATTCTTCACTATGTGGATATAATATATTTTATTTATCCTTTTATCAGTTATCACTCACTGACAAATGTACATCATTTAGATTGTTTTCACTTTCTGGCTATTATGAATAATGTTGCTGTGAACATTCATGTACAAATTTTTGTGGGAACATATGTCTTAAAATTTTTGACTATGTACCTAGTACTAAAATTGCTGAGTCATAATTTACTTTATCTTCCTAATTTTTGATCCATCCTAATTTTCTGAATGCGTACCCACAATAGTCCTTATTTTTCACTACATTCTTTTTTACAAAACTTAACTTTAGATCCCACCCAAATATAGGCATACTTAATTTTATTGTGCTTTAACTGCACTTCTCAAATATTGCATTTATTTATTTATTTATTTTACAAATTGAAGGTTTGTGGCAACCCTGTGTTGAGCAAGTCTACCTGCATGATTTTGCAATAGCAAGTTCTTACTTTGCGTGTCTGTATCACATTTTGGTAATTCTCACAATATCACAAACTTTGAAATTTTACTTATTACTATTATATTTGTTTTGTTGACCTATATTACTATTGTAATTGTTTTGGGACACTATGAACCGTATCCATACAAAAAGGTGAAAAATTGATCAAAGTGTGTGTTCTCTCTGCTCTATCAAATCTACTTCTCTTCCTATTCCTTGAGACACAATATTAAGATTAGGTCAATTAATAACCTACAATGGCCTCAAAGTTTCAAGTAAAAGGAATTGCATGTTTCTTACTTTAAATCAAAAGCTATCAATGATTAAGCTTAGTGAAGAAGGCATGTTGAAAGCCAGGATAAACCTCTTGCACCAAATAATTAACCAAGTTAACAAATGAAAAGTTCTTGAAGAAATTAAAAGTGCTGCTCCAGTGACCATACAAATAATAAGAAAGCAAAACAGTCTTATTGCTGATATAGAAAAAGTTTTAGTGGTCTATGTAGAAGATCCAACCTGTCACAACGTTCCCTTAAGCCAAAGGCTAATCTGAACAAGGCCTTAGCTCTCTTCAGTTCTGTGAAGCCTGAGTGAAGTGAGGAAGCTGCAGAAGAAAAGTTAGAAGCTAGCAGAGGTTGGTCCATGAGACTGAAGGAAAGAACCAAATTCTTTCCTAATTCTAGCATAAAAGTGCAAAATAAAGTAGCAAGTGCTGCTGTAGAAGGTACAACAGGTTAACCAGAAGATCTCACTAAGATCATTGATGAAGGTGGCTACACTAAGCAACAGATTTTTAATGTAAACAAAAACAGCCTTCTATTGAAAGGCAATGACATTGAGGACTTTCATAGCTAGATAGGAGAAGTCAATGCCTGACTTCAAAGATTCCAAGAGCAGTCTACTCTCTTGCTACAGTGCAATGCAGCTGGTGACTTTAGTTGAAGTCAATGTTCTTTTACTATTCCAAGAATTCTAGGGCCTTTAAGAATTATATCGAATCTACTCTGCCTGTGCAACAGGTGGAACAAGAAAGCATGGATAATAGCACATGTTTTTACAGAATGGTTGCTGAATATTTAAAGCACACTATTAAAACATAATGCTTAGAAGAAAAATAAAAAGATTCCTTTCAAAGATTACTCCCCATTAACAATGTACCTGGTCACTTAAGAGCTCTAATGGAGATGTACAAGGAGAATAATGTTGTTCTGCCTACTAACACAACATCCATTCTGCAGCCTGTGGATCAAGGGGCAATTTCAACAATCAAGTCTTGTTATTTAAGAAATACATTTTGGGCGGGGTTCGGTGGCTCAGCCTATAATCCCAGCACTTTGGGAGACTGAGACAAGAGGATTGCCTGAGCCTGTGGGTTCGAGACCCCCCCCCCCCCGCAACTTGGCAAGAGCTCGTCTTTACAATAAATAAAAAATTAGTGGAGCATGGTAGTGTGTGTCTGTAGTTCTAGCTACTTGGAAGGCTGAGGTGGAAGGATTGCTGGAACCCAGCAGTTCGAGGCTGTGGTGGCCAGGAGCGTGCCACTGCCCTCCAGCCTGGGTGATAGAGTGAGACTCCAACTCAAAAAAAAAAAAAAAGAAAAAGAAAAGAAAAAGAAATACATTTTGTAAGACTACAGCTGCCATAAATGGTGATTCTTCTGATGGATCTGGGTGAAGTAAATTGAAAACCTTCTGGAAAGGGTTTACCATTCTAGATGCCATTAAGAACATTCATGATTCATGGCAGGTGGTCAAAATATCAACATTATTAGAAGATTGAAGGAGATGATTTTAACTCCCATTTTGACTGTGAGGGATTAAAGACTCCTGAGGCGAAAGTAACTGCAGATATGGTGGAAATAACAACATAACTGGAATTAGATTGGGACCTGAAGATGTGACTGAATTGCTGCAATCTCATGATAAAGCTTGAATGGATGAGGAGTTGCTTCTTACAGATGAGCAAAGAAAGTACTTCACCTACTACTGGTGAAGATGCTATGAACATTGTTGAAATGACAACACAAAATTTTTAAAATATTACATAAACTTAGTTGATAAAGTGCAGCAGGTTGGAGAGTAGTGCTACCAGGAGCAATATCATAAAGACATTTAAGAGAAAGTTGAGTTGAATTGCATCAAAGGTGAATACAAATAAAAATGGAAAGAAATTTAGAAAAATTTAATCAGGAAATTATATTTCTTTTTTACATTAAAGCTGTGAAATAGTAAGTTCAAATTTTTAAATATAAAGATGTTTAGAAGGTATGGAAAATAAGTCCTGTCCTGACACTAGTAGTCACTTACAAATTGATAATAATTTTATAAGCATATTACCTTTTGTAGGTGAAACTAAAAATCTGCTTTATGTGTTATTACTATATTTTAAATAAAAATATGTAAATATTATATTTAATATTTAAATATCAAGTACTTAATGTTTAAATGTTACATTTAATGCCTATTTAAATATTCGAGTACTTAATACTTATTTAAATAATATTTAAATATTCAGAAGGCAAACATTTAAGTCTTTCCTTCTTTGTTTCCACCCAGGCCTCTTATGTAAGGAGTTGAAGGGGAAATAAAATATACAGGATGAAAAGATGGCACTGTTGCCTCCCCCAGGACCTCAGAGCTTTGTCTGCTTCACCAAACAGTCTCTTACCCTCATTGAGCAACGCATTGCTGAAGGAAAAACAAAGGAACCCAAAGAAGAAAAGAAAGATGATGATGATGAAGGTCCAAAGCCAAGCAGTGACTTGGAAGCTGGCAAGCAGTTGCCCTTCATCTATGGAGACATTCCTCCAGGCATGGTGTCAGAGCCCCTGGAAGACCTGGACCCTTACTACGCAGACAAAAAAGTGAGTTGGTTTTGACTTTGGTGGTGGGTTTCTATTGGCTTCCTTCTATATGAAAGATATTTCACAATCAGATTAGTGGAATTTTGTGAATGACCACACCATGAATGTTATATTAAGTACATAGGTAGGATATTCAGAATACAGTATGTGCTTTTTCTTTCTTTTTTTTTTTTTTTAAGTTGGAGTCTCACTCCGTTGCCCAGGCTGGAGTGCCGTGGCACACTCACAGCCATCCCAGCATCAACCTACTTGGACTCTAGCGATCCTTCTGCCTCAACCATCCAAGTAGCTGGAACTACTTGGAAGTAGCTACCACGCTCCGCTAATTTTTGATTTACTTTAGCGACGAGGCCTTGCCAAGTTGCCCAGGCTGGTCTTGAGCCTGTGGGCTCTGGCATTCCACTCACCTCGGCCTCCCAGAGTGCTGGGATTACAGGCTGAGCCACCGAGCCCAACGAGTATGTGCTTTTTCTAATTTTTTAATAAAAGCTGGTCTGACACTGGCATACTACTTTTGATTTTTTAAAATCTTTTAAAAGTGTTTAGTATAGTGTTCTGCCTTTTTGGTATCATGACACACTGATCCCTCAGATATTATAATCATACTTATCTTTCATACTAATAATTAACTCCTGTGTCTATATAAACCCCCAAATTCCTTCCTAGTTTTTAGTGCAAATGAAAATTGCTAATTTAAATTTTAAAATGCCAAGCTAATTTTTTTTGTGTGTGTTATCATTTCAAGTAAAAGGTCTTGCCAAGATCAAGTGGTGATAATGCTGTGATATTTATGTTAACTCAGATGATCCCCTGTTCATTAAACCTTCATGATAATTCTAACAGACATGTGGTTTTGTTCCTTGTTAACTATTATTCTACTCCATTTGTATTTCTCTATATGATATCTGTACATCCTGCCTTAGGAGTTTTGTGTGCTTGTTATTTTTTTAGGAAGTTCCTTGAATGAAAAACTTATGCCTTATTTATGTTCAAACTCCTTTCATTAATGTCAAACTCCTTTCATTAACTTTTATGACATAGTTGCTCATTATACAACTGTAGAAAGAATTGATGAATGAATTTCAAAAAACACAATATACTGAGATTTAAGACAAGAGATAGTTGTACTCAAGGACCAGGTACTAATTTTAAAGTTAATTTTCAGTGTAAAACTGTATTTTATGTTGAACTGTATTCAGACATAACTGGTATAGTGAAAGAAAATAGAAAAATAATAGTGTAAGGCCGGAGGCACCAGAGGGCGGGGCGGGCCTCAACAAGAGGGTTCCAACCCAGACCAGGAGAACAATGGGCGAAAGTGGACCAGCAAAAATGAGTGACTGGAACTAAGACTCCAGCCACAAAGCCAGCCAGTACCTGTTACAGTGACTCTAGCAATCCCATTCAGCCAATCGCCAGCAGATGTGACAGCTGTCCCAACCAGTGCCCTTTATAAACCCGTCACCCATCTTGCTGGGCACGACTTCTCCGGCCCACAGCTACATGGACCAGTGAACTTAGCCCGGGATTGCGCTAATAAGTTTTTCTTGGCTCCTTTGTTGCCGTTTCGCCTGGTCTGGTTTCATTTACCTTACAAATAGGGCATCTGAAAATAATAGGTTGCAGTTTGTTTTCTTGAGAGAATACTACCACACACAAATAAAAAGTCAGATTCACAAATTTATCTCCCTAATTTGGTGAGAAAAGTTTATTGCCAGATGTCCACTTATAAACATACAAAACTTGAGTTAAACAAAACAACAACAAAAAGACTAAGTCATTGTCTTCTAGATAACACAAGTAATTTGCCTGCCAATTGCAGAAAAATAAGACAGGGTGACTTGGTCTTTCTGATATCTAAGCCATTAGATTATTTTACTATTTTGTGGCTGCAGCTGTTTACTTGTTTTTCTCTTCTTTTCTTTTTTCTTTTTCTTTTTCTTTCTTTCTTTCTTTTTTTTTTATTTTTTTTTTTGAGACAAGGTCTCACTTTGTTGTCCTGGCTAGAGTTCAGGGGCAATCATGGCTCATTTCAACCACAAATTCTTGGACTCAACAGATCCTTCAGCCTCAGGATCGTGAATAGTTGGGGCCACCACCCAGCTAATTCTTTTTTTAGAGAGCCGTGTCCCTCTTTGTTGTTGCCAGGCTGGTCTCAAACTCCTGGTCTCAAATGATACTCTTGTCTTATTCTCCCAAATGGCTAGGTTGCCAGTTGGAGCCACCACAACCAGCCTGTTTTTCTTTCTTTTCTTTTTATTTTTTAAATTTTATTTTATTATCAAGATGTAGGGTACACATGAGGATTAACTACAGAAGTAGGCTGCATGCAGGTGAAGTTTGGACTTCTAGGTGGCCACCACTCCTCCTGATAGTGAGCCAGGTACCCTTTGTTTTGTGTGTGTCCCCCACTCTTTTCCACCCCTCCCTCCTAGAAGTGCCAAGCAACTGTCGATCCTTCCCTTGTGCTAGTGTGACTAATGTTCAGGGCCCACTTATGAGTGAGAACAAACGGTATTAAATTCTTTGTTTCTGTAATAGATACCTTAGTATGATAGTTTCCAACTCCATCCACTTTGCTGTGAAGTCCATGATTTTGTTCTTCTTTATGGCTGCATAATATTCCATTGTGTATATATGTACCATGTTTTCTTTATCCAGTCCAGTTTCAGTGGGCAGTAGGGTTTGTTCCATGTTTTTGCTGTTCCATCTCTGACATTCTTTTAATTTGTGAAAATACTTTTGAGAGAATTTGTACTTTGGAACATTTGCTACTAATTATGGCAACTGTTGGTAAGTATTAAAATTATCAAGCTGTTTTGGTTAAAAAATCAGAGATACCTAGTTTCTATTTGGCTTGCTTAAAATGTAGTGTAATGGAAAAGAAGAAAGTTGTATTTTAAGCTAATGTTGATCATCACAGTCATCATTACTATTGAAGGTATATGAAAAAAAGAAAGTATTTGGAAGTTCTAAGCAATATGGGCTCATAAATAGCTCAATTCTTAATTTACTGAGAAGAAATGGCCTTGGAGTCATTGGCCAAACTCACACTGATTGCTGCTTTGAGGGCATCAGAACCACATTGCTTGAGTCTGATGGCAGTGTTTATTACAACACTACCACCTAGGTGTGGTGGCTCATGCATGTAATCCTAGCACTTGGGAGCACAAGGAAGGGCAGGAGAGTAGCTTGAGCCCAGGAGTCCAAGATCAGCCTGGGAAACATAGTGAGACCTCATCTTTACCAAAAAAAAAAAAAAAAGTGCTAGATGTATTGGCACATGTCCCAGCTACTCGGAGGTCCAGGAGGTCGAGGCTATGGAGAGTTGGGATCTTAGCACTGCACTCTACCCTGAGTGACAGAGTTAGACTCTGTCTCAACAAATAAGTAAAAACAACAGCAAACAATGACAACCATATAGAAAGGTAAACATCTGATATTGATGTGTGAAATTGAAATATTGGATTCTCAATCTCATCCTGTTTTCTTTTTCCTGCTTCAGACATTCATAGTATTGAACAAAGGTAAAGCAATCTTCCGTTTTAACGCCACACCTGCTTTGTACATGCTATCTCCTTTCAGTCCTCTAAGAAGAATATCTATTAAGATTTTAGTACACTCATATCCTTTTCAAAATGATTACTTCCAATAGTATTTTAAGGTGTAGATTTTGCTATGTTACTCAAATATAGATTTTAGTGTTTTTGCACCTTGAAAGACTCTGGTTTTCATATATCAATTTTAAAATAATTTGGTGTGTTTTAGAAAAGAATGAGAGAATGACAGTATTTGCATTTTAGGATACATTACTTTTATTTATTACTGTCATATACAAAGAGGCAAAAAAAAGTGACCTAAAAGGTCATTTGGAATTTTTCTTAAGAAAAAGTTGTTAGCATTTTAACAAATAATCTCATATCATTTCCTTGATTCTAAGCTACCTTATTCAGCATGCTGATCATGTGCACTATTCTGACAAACTGCATATTTATGACCATGAGTAGCCCTCCAGATTGGACAAAAAACGTAGAGTAAGTGGGTATAAATACATTTTAATATAGTTTTGATATTCTAATTTGTATCCTTTTTTCTTCCTATATTATATAGTTGCTTTTCTTTCTATTTTTTGTTCTCTATCATATTAGCCTACCAAGAGTAGACTAGAATAGCTAGATACCAAAGTGTTTCTAGCAAAATGAACTTATCAGATGTCCCATTCTATTCTAAATATGTTGCATATATCTTATTCTTGGGTGTATTTTTTGATACTGCCAATGCAGGAATTTTCCAAGGACATCCAGAATCTATATACTTCATTATTTTAAGTACCTCTACTTTCTGGGAGTGTTTCTGATATCTACATTTTAATATTTTCAGGAAAGATCTCTTGTAATTTGTTCTAATTAGTGGGTCCGTAATCCAGCAGCCAGCCTCCAACAAATGACTTCCTTTGGTTAATCAGAGAAGATAAATTATAAGGATTTACACGGTGCTGTATTATTTTCACACCTAATATCTCAATGAATTCTTGTGCTTAGGTACACTTTTACTGGAATATATACTTTTGAATCACTTGTAAAAATCCTAGCAAGAGGCTTTTGTGTAGGACAATTCACTTTCCTTCGTGACCCATGGAACTGGCTGGATTTTATCGTCATTGTTTTTGCGTAAGTACTTTCAGTTTTTTGAAATGACAAACTTGCAAAAATTTCAGACAGCACAGTATTCCAGTAATTAGACTTTTGAGGTCTAATTTTGTCCTGCATGTAATTCTTGTATTTAAAAGAAAATGAAAGTTGTATTAAAACTCATCATTGATAGGCAAATATTAAAATTTTCAACAAAACTATCTCCCACTCAAAGATATGTGACATCATTATGATTGCTCATCTTCCTCCATGCTCAGCACTTGAATGGATAGTCTATGCAGCGCCAATGAGGTTCACACTTTTTCAAATTCTTGTTTATGATCTAATAAAACCTGTAGGAAGGAAAACAATCCATCTCAGGCCTTTAAATACAAGTACAGTGCTCTTTTTATTAAGCTGAACTATTCAGTCTAAGTGTATTAAAATACAAAAGTAAATATTTTGACAAGAGCTGTCACTGCTTACTAAAACTAACATTAATACATTGTGTATGCATTACACATACATCCACAGTTATGTTCAAGGAAAAAATTACATTAAAGTGTAATTTTAATGCATTCAAAATTGTTACTCTTTTCCTAAATGTACTAGTCAGAAACATTTATTTTTTAAATCATAAATCCAGATATGATATCTCCTCTTTATTATTATGAATTATTAAAGTAACCCAGGTTCTTTGGAGCCATTTAGACAATTCAATAGGTCCTGAAGTTTTCTAGTCTCATTTTCTTGCCCCTCCTGACCTCCTTGCCCATCAGGCTCCCTCCTTTTGAGATCACATGTGATGCTGTACTTCCACCTGCTACCTGATCATAAGAAAACATTGTGCAAAGAAGGCTACCTCTTCTTTTGCCTCCTTTTTCTATTGATACAATTCACATACCGTAACATTCACCCTTCAAAAACATCCAATTTCGTGATTTTAGTACATTTACAAAGTTGTGCAACCGTCACTACTATCTAATTAGAGTACATTTGGGCTGGGTGCAGTGGGAGGATCACTTGAGCCTGGGTGAGATCAGCCTAGGCAATGTAGTGAGACCTTGTCCCTACAAAAAAATAAGAAAATTAGTCAGGCATGGTGGCACACACCTGTAGCACCTGTAGTCCCAGCTACTCGGGAGGCTGAGGTGGAAGAATTGCATGAGCCCAAGAGGTCGAGGTTGTGGTGAGCCATCATTGTGCCTGTATGACAGAGTGAGACTACAACTCAAAAAAAAGGGGGGGGGGGGGAGAAAGAGAGAAAGAGAGAGAGAGAGAGAAACCATTTGAATCACTTTGAATAGAAACCCTGTACTCATCAGCAGTCACTTTTATTCTCTCCTCCCCACAGCCCTTTGGAAACCACACATCTACATTTTATCTCTATGGATTTGCCTCTTCTGGACATATTTTATTAATAGAATCATACAGTATGCAGCCTTTTGTGTCTGACTTCTTTTGCTTGGCATACTGCTTTCAGCATTTTATAGGAAATGAAAAATTGACATTACCGTAATGTTAAGGGTCTAATAATTGAAATGTTTACTTATTTATTTAGACATTTAAATGTATGAAGCTATGCTAATAATTTGTATTTTACTTGTATCAAATGAGTCAAATCCAGGCAAATTAAATTCAATTAGTTACGCTAGAAAAAAATACTTACAGAACTATACATTTACAAAAGAAGCCTCAAACATAGAAAATACCTTTACTAAAGGCTCAGGTAAGTATCATAGACTTTAATCTAAATTCTGAATAACTCTGATTTAATTCTACAGGTATTTAACAGAATTTGTAAACCTAGGCAATGTTTCAGCTCTTCGCACTTTCAGAGTCTTGAGAGCTTTGAAAACTATTTCTGTAATCCCAGGTAAGAAGTAATTGGTGTGAAGCATAAGGCCACTCATAACTCCAACTATTTGGGAGTTTTTCTCTGTTCGTTTGTGTGTGTGTTGTCACTGTGTTTGTGTATAAACTCCCCTATTACAGATATGTGACAGAGTTTGTGGACCTCGGCAATGTCTCAGCGTTGAGAACATTCAGAGTTCTCCGAGCACTGAAAACAATTTCAGTCATTCCAGGTGAGAGTGGGGTTAAACACCGAGGCTGACTTTGATTTTTTGGAGAAAAGAAAATAAAAAAACTTTATCTTATACCATTTTAATTAAATTTGATTTCTTTTCTATTTCACAATTATTATCAAAAGTCAGCCTTTGAGTTTAATCAATTGCATGGGTCTTAGAGGATGAAGATGACCACTTGGATCACATTTCAACTTGAAATTTTTCCTCTGTCTAAGGGCTCGTTTTCCATTTGCTTATTCAGGAAGGAAAATTTCAATTCATTTTTATCGATTTTACATAGCTAAGAAAGAAATAATAAATATTAGCATGGGGATATCGCATGAAATGTTATGTTATATTTTTCTCAACAAACCATTTCTTTATTGAAAATTATTTCATTATAAATTGTCACTATATGCAGCAATTTGTCTTAGTGCCATTATAGAGAGATGGTTTGTTTGATAAGCATTCACTACATTTGAAATTATAAAAAATACTTTTATAAGTGGTTTGAATAACCAAATTACTCATTTTTACAACTTGAGTATTCTTTGAGCATTTCTTATTTTTAACTGTATGTAGCAATATATAGGAAAAAATGTATCTAAAATAGTAAATCCACCCTTTTGAGCTTCCAGACTTATTTTGAATTAGGTGACTTAAGGTCATGGGTTTGATTTAACGCATGCATTTCTAGGAAAGTTTGTGTTTTGATTTTGTTTCTCATTTAGAGACTTTGTGTAATTATGAATGCCTTTTTCCCATTTTTAGGCCTGAAGACCATTGTGGGGGCCTTAATCCAGTCTGTGAAGAAACTTTCTGATGTCATGATCCTGACTGTGTTCTGTCTGAGTGTGTTTGCGCTAATAGGACTACAACTGTTCATGGGCAACCTGAGGCATAAATGTCTGCAAAATTCAGTTAAAAATAATGAAACATTAAAAAGCATGATAGATACCTTTGAGAATGAAGAAGACTTTAAACGTAAGAATGCCTCCGTGGTTGTTAACGGTTTGAAATAATGTTAAAAGCATTGCTCTCTTTTAACAATGAAATGCTACTTTCATTTTAATTGTTTCAAAGCTATTCAAATATATAGAAAATTGCTACAATGTGAATTTGGATCATGTTATATATGACTTTCATAAATCTTCCTGACTCTAAGTTTTCTAGCAGTACTGGCAACAGGAAAATGGGTTAATTCTGTAATTTCCAATTTTTATAAGATAAAAACAAATCAGTTTTTTCTGTAGATATGCATATAGCTATAATTAATAATGCTAACCATTACTTATGACTATATGATGGATTATATTTATATATTATATATTTATACATATATTTATACTTTGTAGTTTTATTATACTAAATATGTTTATTATATAATCTGATACATTTTATATGATAATATATTTTTGCACAATATACTTGTAACCATAATATAGCATTTTACAGTTATATTAATCACATGTGATAATATTAATATCAAATATCAAATAGTATCTATCACTTGATGGTATTTCTAAAGATTTGAACAAAGCAAAACAGTTTACTCATCCTTAGTGGCACTATCTTTATAGCCAATTATGACTTCCACAGTTGTTTCTAGTGGTTTCCCTCAATATAAACTGATGGTATCACATTGAAGTTTGATTCAGTAGAATTACTTTTGATCTGTACACACAGTTTTGGAAGTCTGCTTAATTCAGAATTATAGAGTATCTTACATAAAGCATGAACTGTGTTCTCTCCTAACAATTATCCCCTAGCACGGTGTCTCTTGCTGCAACTGTTGATGAATATTGGATGAAAATAAGATTAAGGTTGTACTTTCTGTCTGACACCTAGAGTGTGTCTTTATCATGCCCACATCAATACATAAATTGTAAGAGAAAATTTGATCCGGGGTAAGATGGAACTCAAACCTTTAAATATACTGCCTTTGCAAGAAGGATATCAGGTTGGAAAGATCAGGATTCTCCTTAAATAATGAAAAGTAATATATCTTATATTTTACAAATTTGTTTTACTAAATGTTTCATTTCTCATTTACTGAGTAAAATAAGAACAAATAAGACCTATTAAGCATAGTAAAAGACTAGAAATAAAAAAGACAGAAAAAAATAGAAGCCTTAATAAGAAAACTAAAGCTTCAAGTTAAATATTTAATGTATATTTCTTTACTGTCATCATTTAATGATAACTTTAGCACTGTTTCCCTTCCTTTTTATCTTTACCAACTTTTCCAGCTTCCGATTTTTACAAATATAATCTTGAATTTTTATTTCCAATTTCTGGAGAATTTTATTTCTTAATTTATATTCTGCAAAAGTAATATATCTGATGAATGATTTACATTAAATTTTGAGAATTAATTTACAACACTTACTAAAATTTAACTTTTTTAAAAAAGTAGGATCAGTCTTTGAGGCTGTGTCCTGGTTCTGGTTCTATATGAATTTATAATTTGAATAATTTTCTTAACCTTTGTTAAATGAAAAACTTTAGACCAATTAAATGTAGCAGAGTTTATTTGAGCAAGAATAATTCATGAATCGGGCAGCAGTCAGAACTAGGAGAAGTTCAATGAGTTCTACCCAGGTGGGTAGAAAAAGGAAGTGATATACAGAAACAGCTTGTTTGGTTACACCTTAGATTTGCCTTATATGGATATACTCTGATCATTTGGCAGGCTGCTCTTGACAGAAGCTATGCTGCTGTGATTGGCTAAGACTCAGATAGTTGTTACAAGAATATACTGGTAACTTAGGTTGCAGTTTGTTTGGATACTAACTTAGGTTGCAGTTTGCTAAGTATAGCGGCAGCTTTAAATCTCATCTAATTTAATTTAACATCTTTTGGAATTGTTTCATGGAATTTTTTTCTCAAAAAGAGTGGAAAGAACTCTTCAGTTATGCAAATATCTTAATATTGTGTTTAAGCATAAGTGAATGACAGCTAATAATTAATCTTCTACCACAATTATCTCTTCCAGTTCTATGCACTACACTTCATTTTCTTCTAAAATACTGTTTTAGAGAAGAGATATTTAAATCAAGTCTGAATTTTGTTTTCTGTTTTCTGTCATGGAAGCCATTACTTATTTCATCATCCATTCAGACTTGCATTGATCAACATGTGTTTGAGTGCCTTTCCTAGCCAAAAGTTGTTCAAGTTTTTGGAGCTTTAGCAATGAACAAGATAGCCTCACTCTCTGCTTTCATAGAGCTTATCTTTTTGTGGGAATGAAAAAATTTTAAGGAAGAACAAACAAATAAGTTAAAAATATTTTGAGTTATAATAAATGCTATGCAAGTAAAATAAATCTCAGAGGCTGAGATATCAACTAAATGAGAAGACTTCTCTGAGATGTTAGCATTTACATGAAGATGTAAAAAATAAGAAGCCATAAAACAGTGTAAATGTGGATGTGAGTGCACATATAGAGGATATGGCTTCAGTTTGAAGGAATACCATGGGCAAAGGCCCTGAAACAAGAAAGAGTATGTATTTAAAGAATGGAAAAACAGCAGTGCAATTTAGCAAGAGAAATTCAGACTGGCATTAGAGAAAGCAAGATAAAATAGCAGGGGTCAAATCATGCAGGACATTTTAGCCCATGGGAAGGAGTGTATTTTATTTTATTTTATTTTATTTGGCAAAGAACTTTACTAATTTTTGTTTTAAACTTTATTCCCAGGCTTCTTTAGCTTAATTAGCTGCAAAGATCAAGTTGTGTATAGGCAAAAACTGAAAAGAGCTGTAGTGTTCAAGCAGTTTGGGTTTAAATATATTAGAGATCTAGATTTTATCAGATCTATAAACAAAACAGTTTTTAAAAGCAGTTATAATATAAAATAGCAGCTTCCAGTAACCTCTTCAAGTTTTTTCTTCCATCCACAGATTGTTTGGGCAGACCTTCAGTCAGTCTCCTTAAATTAGTTACATTGACCTCACCAAACTGGTTTAAGATGCTAGGTTGCATTTCTGTCAGCTGATTTATCTCAGCATGGCCTGTAATGGAGACACTGTTTGCTGCCAGAGATGCCTAAACTTTAGGATTGTTAAAGTGGTTCATTGTTCTTTGGACTGTAAACCTGTTCACCTCTTCAATACCATAGATATTGTTCATCCCTACTTCTTTAAGTAGAACTGGAGTTGTTTTTATCATCTGCTGTAGTTGTTCTATGAACCCCTTTCTGTGGACAATTCCTTTCCTACCAGCGTGAACTTTTGTTTGCAATTTGGCAAGTTTTTCCTGATTCGTGATAGTTTCTTTCATATTGTTGAAGAGGAAAAGGCATCACACACAACTAGGGATGGTGCTCAGGGGGTCTCAACTGGGCCAGCTGAAATTAGACACGCACATGTGGAGATGCAAGATGGCAACTAGAGCTTATTTTAAATGCAGCGGTTTTTATTTCTGTGTCTGCTATATGGACAGCTGATTGGGCAAGGGTGAATAAGGGAGACCAGCTAGGAGGGTGTTTCTATCATCTATACAAGAAAAGATGGGGGTTTCATCTGACAGTGATGACAGGGAAGTGAAGAGAAAAGGGTGAGGTCGAGACAAAATCTATAGAACTTGCTGATGGATAAAAGAAGATAGGAAGACTTGATGATGACTTCTCAGGTTCTGGCTGCAATGGGCAGTAATGGTTAATAGGAGAGGTTGGGCAGGTTTATAGGGGAAAATTAGCCAGCTAAAATTGAAATGTCTTTACGATATTTAGGTGGAGATATAAAGTACATAATTGGAGTTTTAGGCATAGAAATCAGAGGAACTGCCTGGTTTGGAGATATAAATTCCAAAACAATCAGCAAAAAAGAAGGGGACACACATGTGCGCGTGCATGCGCGCGCGCATGCGCGCGCGCGCGCGCACACACACACACACACACACACACACACACACACACACACACACACACACACACACACACCCCTTTCTGAACATCCATGATGTTTTTAAGCAGGTAGAAGCTGGGCAATCTGGTGACAAAGGGAGTGTTTATGTAGAATGATGCTGCAAGATCAAGCATTAAGGATGATGAAGCTAGAAAAATATGTAAAAGCTTAAACAATATAGAAGTTATTAGAGACTTTCATGGGAAAATTTTGAGGAGTAGTGGAGGCACAAGGTCAGAATAAGGTGGCTACAGGGGTCAATAAGAGGTCAGGGAGAAGAGAAGATATTATGTGTAGACAATTTTTACAAGAAATTTGACTCTAAGGGCAGCAGAATAATGGGGCAATGGCCATCATTTTTTTAAAAAGATGGATTTTGGTAGGGATGTTGTTCTATTGATAGCAACGAATGAGTAGTAGTGTAAGGATTAATTCAGGAGAGAGAGAGAAGTCAATTCCTTGAGAAAGTGAAAGAACAAAGAGACATCTTCATTGAAGCAGGAGAAAACATGGAGGGGTAGACTGCAGGTTTAACAACAAATGATTAAGTTCAAATTCAATAACTTTTACTTCTTCAAGGAAGTAGGAGATGGGATTACTGACTGAGAGTGCAAATGAAAAGAGGAAATACAGTCAGGCTCGGTGGCTCAGCCTGTAATCCCGCACTTTGGGAGGCTGAGGTGAGTAGATTGCCTGAGTCTGCAGGTTCGAGACCCGCCTGGGCAACTTGGCGAGACCTCATCTCTACAATAAATAAAAAAAATTAGCCGGGTGTGGTAGTGCGCGCCTGTAGTTCCAGCTACTTGGAAGGCTAAGGTGGAAGGATCACCGGAGCCCAGCAGGTTCAGGCTGCGGTGGCCGGGAGCAGCCACTGCACTCCAGTCTGGGTGACAGAGTGAGACTCCAACTCAAACAAACAAAAACAAAGAAAACGGGAAATTCTATAGAAGGTTTGAGGAGAATACATTTTACATGATCATCTTAGGAAAGGGGAAATTGAGTTAGAGTGCCAGTTGATTGGAGATCATTTAGTTAAAATGTAACCATGCAGTTTGTTGTGAGAGATTCTCTATCTACCAACATTCAGCCACTTGGAAGCAAGCATGGAAAAGAAGGATGCTAGATTAAATGTAAACAGGGGTTCTGCCACATTAGGGAATGATGATAATGAGTGCCCATGGATTTAAACTGGGCAAAGAAAGAAGTAAACTCAAGAGTTGGTTGATAGGACATGAGAAAGTGATAAGGTAAATAAATAGGCATTCTTGACAAGATCAAAGAATTATAATGAATTATAATGATAAAGGCAACCTACATAGAAAACTTGAACATAATCTAAAAGTGTTTTCTTGTGCCTATAGGAGAGCCATTTCAGAGGTGTTTTTCAAAATTCATTATCAAATAAATGAACTCACTGTCTAGCCTCCTGTTTAAAAACATACAATGCATATAGATTTGGTGTTACTCACTGTCTACTGCTCTTCAAATACTCTTTTTGCTGCTATAGATGAAAGTAAGGTTTATGTGCAGTTTGGAGGTAAATGTCCATTATTATGCATTGTGGTTCTATTGGGCTAAAGTAGAATATTCTTTTATTTTCTGAATACTTAACACTTAATAGAGAAAGTTTGGGGAAAAATCATAATACTAGTCTTCTCTGCTACAAGGTCTTTTCCTGTCTCCTTCATATACAGATCTTTTCTTGTGGACAGTGCACCTCCCAGAATCCAATGTATCCCATGGGCAGTCTGCCCCAACCTGACCTTCTGCAATAGGTTTTTCAGAGTTGCATTGACCTCCTTGATTGGGAATATACCCTCCACTTCCATAAGTCCAAGCTATATATAGTTGCTCCAAGCTCTCTTTCTTAGCCAGGGCAGATAGAACTAACCATAGAATGATGTTTTACTATTACCAATTATGTTTTACTATTTTGTTCCATTAGTCTTGAAATTAATAGAAAAATTCCCCCCTCCACATTTCAATAGATTGAATATCAACTTTAGAGTTTTATTATATCCATTTTTTTATATTTTTTTGTTTTGCCTTCATATATATTTTAGTGGGAGATTGGAATTTATCTCACTCTTACCCACAACTTTTGCCATTAGCATTGCCTTTTAAAAATAGACTTACTGAGAAATAATTTACACATTATAAAATTTCCCCCTTTAAAGTCTATAATTCATTGCTTTTGCCATATTCACAGAGTTGTGCAACTATCACCACTATCTAATTTAAACTATTTTTTTATTTCCCCACAAAGAAACCTAGTTCTTATTAGTAGTTACTTCCCATTCCCGTTTTCCCTCAGCCCATGGCAACCACTAATCTACTTCATCTCTATGGTTTTACCTACTCTGTACATTTAATATAAATGGATTAATACAATATATGGCTTCCTTGTATCTGGCTTTTTTCACCTAGCATAATGTTTTCAAAGTTCGTTCATAGTGTAGTATGTGTCATTACTTTATTTCTTTATTGCTAAATAATATTCTATTGTATGTAAATATCATATTTTGTTTTTACATTCATCAGTTGATGGACATTTGAGTTGTTTCCATGTTTTGATTATAAAGAATAGTGTTGCTATCAACATTCATGTACAACTTTTAGTATGGATAGATATATTTCAGTTCTCAGTATACACCTAGTAGTGGAATTACTGATTGATAACTTAATTCTTTCTATTACAGAATCATCCCACTTTGAATGTTTCATTTATCTTTGCATTTCATGTTTTCCTTTTTTTTTTTTTTTTGCGATATTAACCTTACATTTTCTAGAAGCCAACTATCCTAATAGCTTAATGTCTATTTGTTGAGAAATTATTGTAAAGTGTTCTACAAAACCAGAGTGAGATACTCACATGGTTTCACCTTTTGTCATTCTTGAACTGAATCAAATATGATAACCTGGCAGTTTTCTGGCACAGGTAGCTCTAGAGCCCATTCTTATAATGCAGCTTCTCAATGAAGGTAAACATAAACCAATATAATAGTTAAATCTGAAGAAATCTTTCCTTAATACTATACCTTGGAAGTTCATGTATAAAAAAATTTTATCTTAACCTCCGTTATTCACACCCAGTCATGCCCATCCTCCTTGAAGCAGAGAAGTATTTTTTAAAAACTTTCTCACCTAAACTTCCACCTCAAAACAAGAAACTTTATTATTTTACTTGTATCTTCTGAATAAGACAAAATGATGAAGTGTGAGTCAGTCAATTAATTTTATCTGAAATTGTATAATAGTTTAAAACTCATAACAATAGCCCCTGTCTTTGAGCAGCTAGAATAGTATGTGTGGCTCACTGTGTCAAGTGTTTTGCGTGCAATATCCTATTTATCCCAATCAACAACTATATAAAGTATTCTTATTCATATTTTACAGATACAGTAGCTGCTTACTTGGTAAATATAGTTTAATATCTAATAATCATCTTAAACTAAGCATGGCTAAAGCAGAGCTCCTGTGTTTTTCTCCAGACCTCTTCTTTCCCCAGTCTTTCTCAGCTCAGCAACAGGCACCACCATCTCTCCCCAGTTGATATATCCTGAGTCCTCTCTCTTGCACACTCTCCACATGCCCCTCATCAAAATTTCCTGTCCACTACACTTCCTCTTCTCTCCACATCCACATCTATTCTCTGAGTTTTAGCCATTTCATCTTTCATTATAGTCACTTGACTAGTCATCCCTACTTCCACACCTGCTCTTCTATAGTCTGCTGCCCACAGAGCACTACAGTGGCATTTTAGCATGTTAACGATGTCTCACATTTCTACTTCCCACTTTATTACAGTCATGTACCACGTAACAACATTTCTATCAACAGTGAACCACATATACAAGGGTGATCCCACAAGATTTTAACACCATGTTTTAGTTTTTTATTGTACCTTTACGATTTAGATATGTTTAGATACACAAATGCTTTCCATTGTGTTCCAATTGCCTACAGAATTCACTACAGTAACATGCTGTACAGGTGTATAGCCTAAGAGTAATAGGCTCTACCACATAGCCTGGGCGTACAGTAGGCAACACCATCTAGGTTTATGTAAGTATACTCTATGATGTTTTCACAATGACAAAATCTTCTAATGATGTATTTCTCAGAATATATTCCCATCATTAAGCAATACGTGACTGTACTTCTAATTATACTTAAAATCCAAACTCCTTACAATGATATACAAAGTCATACATGATCGGTCCCTTTCTACATGTGTCACCACAGTTTTCCCTCTCACCACTCTATAGTGACACTGACATCTTGCTGGCTCTTTCTTACACTAATTTCATCTCAGTGCCTTTGGGCCTTTGTTCTTGCTCTTCCCCCAAGTCTCTACGTGGCTGGTGTCTTTGGCAGATTTAGGTCTCAGTTTACATGCCATCTCCTTTAGAAAGGTCTTCCCTGACTGCAGCTTTTTCTTTGGAGTCAATATCATTTGAAAATACCTTGTATATTTATTTGCTGAAGTCTTTCTCCACCCCCAACCTTACCCTCATCTAAACATAAGGGAAGCTCCACAAAACAGACTTATTTATTATGTTTATTGTCATGTTTACTGCCTGGCCTATAAGTGGTTATCAGTAAAAATTTGAATGACAATAAATGAGAATATAACAAATGGATACATAGGTCCTAGGACCAGGTCTGCATGTGTGTATATATGTTTATATAAATTAATATACCTGTTTATCACAAATACAACTTGCACTCTGTAATGTTCTCATTCTTGTTCACATTCTTTTTAAACAGAATATTTTTATTACTTGGAGGGATCCAAAGATGCTCTCCTTTGTGGTTTCAGCGCGGATTCAGGGTACGAATATTTGTTTTACTTTTAACCTAAAGGCAGAAAAGAAGGAAAAGCATGCTCAGTCAGTTTGCTAATCAGAATCTTTTACTCTATATTGTTGTTATAATTTTACCTGTTCTGTCCAACAGCGAATTCAGACTATAAAATATTCACATTTGACACACACTCTTGAAAGCAAGACTTTGAGGTAGAACTTGAATTAACACAAGATACAGGTCATATAAATCTTAAGAAAGTAGAAAACATTACTTCCATAAAACCCCACCAAAAGCTAGTTGGATAGTCCCAGGCCTTTCTTCTTTCTGAAGAGCCACAAAATCAGTTTTTCTTTCCTCTTAAGTTTTGTTCATTCCCCCAATTAAATAGGACTCATAGGTAACTGAGTGAAATGTTTTGGTCACTCTAATCACAGGACCCTTTTGTCTTGATAAATATATTTTAAGAATCTCATCATATCTGTGCAAATATCCATCTGCTGTTTCTCTCATACACCAGCTTCATTTTATAGCAGGCCATTTGCTGTTGTTCATCCACCATCCGATATCTCTTCTTCACTGACTGTATATACCGAGGACACAGAAATAAGTAAGCTAAGACTTACTTGCTGTTCCAAGAAAATGTCCAGAACACTATTCATGTAATAACATTATGGTAAATAAGTCACCAATTTCAACAAAAACAACAAAAAGGCTTAAAGCTTGAAATATTTATGAACTTACACATTGCTATATTTTGACTATTCTTAATTCTCATTCATTCCAAGAATAAGAGTAGAAAGTTTTGGTAGAGGCCTACATATCAATTCTTATTGATCCAAAACTATTATAAAGCATCAAGTATAAATTTCCAAGTTTTGATGATGATGCTAATAACAGCTATCATTTATTAAATGTTTTCTATGTTCAGGAAGTATGTTAAGTAATTTGCACACATTATCTTCTTTAAAATTAATACCAATCTTCTTTTTTTTTTTTTTTTTTTCTTTTTGAGTTGGAGTCTCACTCTGTCACCCAGACTGGAGTGCAGTGGCCGCTCCTGGCCACTGCAGCCTCGACCTGCTGGGCTCCAGCGATCCTTTCGCCTCATCCTTCCAAGTAGCTGAAACTACAGGCGCGCACTACCATGCCCGGCTAATTTTTGATTTATTGTAGAGACGAGGTCTCGCCAAGTTGCCCAGGCAGGTCTCAAACCCGCAGGCTCAGGCAATCCACTCACCTCAACCTCCCAAAGCGCTGGGATTACAGGCTGAGCAACCAAGCCCAGTAATTTTACTCTTTTGAAGTATCTTTTTTTCACAGAAAGAGATAACTGTGACTTGGAGAATTGAAATAATTTGACAAAATCACCAACTAGTCAGTAGTAGGGTAGGATGCAAACCCAGTTATTCCTGCTCCAAATCATGTGATTTTAATCATTATTCAATATCGTCCCCTATGGAAGAAATCTTGAGTTTGTAACTTTTCTGGTAGGGCTCTTTAGGTTATGTCCTGAAGATACTCTAACTTGTAATGTTCTTTTTCACGTGTAGTCAGTGTCCAGAGGGGTACACCTGTGTGAAAATTGGCAAGAACCCTGATTATGGCTACACAAGCTTTGATACTTTCAGTTGGGCCTTCTTAGCCTTGTTTCGGCTAATGACCCAGGATTACTGGGAAAACCTTTACCAACAGGTGAGTGCCAAAAGAAACCTGCATTGCATTTTTGAATGGCATGAAAATCTGTTGTATCTTGCTTACCAGCCTTATAATAGGAGGATTTTTATTCAGTTGAAAAGGGAGGAAACTTAGTCTTATTACTAAAAGTCTTACTCTCAGAACTATTTTAATGAGGAGGCAGTTCTTAAATCACAAATAATTTTCTTATCCTCTCTGGGCGTATTTGATCTCTAGATCTTTTCCCTTTTGCAATGTGTCATCCTGTGGGGTCCTAGGTAAATAGAAAACATACTGAAATCTTGTCTGAAGCCACTCATGCACACATACTGCTTACTGTGCATACTTGGAGTGTACTACACACACATGCTCATTGTGTTTTATTTTCGAACTCCTACTTACAGTTAAGGATTCAACTTACTTCTCTGAATTTTTCTCTCCTAAGCCAGTTGCTCCTTCCTGAAGACTTCCATGATCCTTCGTATATTCTTCAGTTTGCAGAATTGATCTCTTATACTGCAATTGTTCATTTATATGTCTGTTTCCGCTAACTTAGGTGTGAACCTCTTGGGACTTGGGCTCTCTCTATTTATTTATATATCCTCAGCACCCAAATCCACAAGGAAGGAGATCAAAATGATTATTCTGTATACATAACAATGAATCACTTTTCTCAGAATTGCTGCAGATTCTTCTTTTGGTCTATTTTATATTTACATAATTTCTGGAAATATTATAAATGAATACAGAAATTAAAAAACACTTACAGAAAAAAGAAATGCAAATGATTTTTTTAAATATGCAAGAAGAGATCACTTTACCCAAAATTAAAGAAATGCAAATTAAAACTGTTATGATAGTTTTTTCACCTCTCAGAATGACAAAGATCAAAAAGTTGGAGAAAGAGATCCAGAGATACATTGTCTAACTGAGATACAGAGAGCAGGTTTCCTCACACATTGTTGGTAACTACTGATGAGAATAACACAGAAATTTCTATGAAAATTAAAAGAAACATGCCTGTTGACCTAGTTCTACTATTTGGAGTGTATTCAAGAGAATGAATCAATAACAACAAAAACAGATAGAAAAGGAAACTGAGTAACTAGCCATCAGAGGGAGATGAGAGAGACTTATTTTTCACTTAATATCTGTTGTACGCTTTTAAATTAGTTAAAAATGCAATGTATGATAAAAAGTATCTTGCAATTAACATTATGGATAAAATATTAGTTAAAAATAAATACCTATGAAATACATGAAAGTATCAAATAAGACTATCTGCCTAGTTAAATGCTATAACTAATTTCATGTTAAAGAATAAATGACAGAATTATTTCTTTATGTATTTACTTACTTACCTATTTATTTATTGAGTCAGAATCTCACTCTGTCACCCAGGCTGGAGTATAGTGGCATGATCACAGCTTTCCACAGCCTTCACTTCCTGGGTTTGGGCTAGCCTTCCACCTCAGCTTCCCAAGGATCTGGGACTACAGGCACACTACCATTATCAGCTAATTTTTTTATTTAAAAAATATAGAATTTTAACGGTAAAAGGAACTGTAGAAATTACCTGTTTCTAAAATTTGGAAGTGAACAAAGTAACAAATTTTAGAAGTATTTACAGACTATGGGGAAAATTCAAATTTTTATATTATTATACTAATAATCAAGAATCATACTTAACTTTAGTATAAGTTTATTATATGTTTTGTACTGAAAATGTGTTTAATATTGATTGTTTTTCTTGAATATATAATTTTAATTCTTTATATTTTTGATAACATGTGATTATACAAAATTGTCAACTTTATCTCTGCCAAAGTAAAATAGTTTATTAAGATAACTTTGTGTTATTAAAATGCCAATTTCCATTTTTCCCTAGACACTACGTGCTGCTGGCAAAACCTACATGATCTTCTTTGTTGTGGTGATTTTCCTGGGCTCCTTTTATCTGATAAACTTAATCCTGGCTGTGGTTGCCATGGCTTATGAAGAACAGAACCAGGCAAACATCGAAGAAGCTAAACAGAAAGAGTTCGAATTTCAACAAATGTTAGACCGACTTAAAAAAGAGCAAGAAGAAGCTGAGGTATTGTTATTTGGCTTAAAATTTTTCTTAGAAGTAAATATGAAAAAAGGTAACAACAAAGATCCTGTGTCTTTGCCTGACCTTCTATAGGTAGATTTTCCTTTTTATGAATTTTCAAACATTAACTACATCCTCATTTCTAGTGTGAGCGAATGAGCCAGTCCTGGACTGAGCTACAATTGACAACTTCCCCACTGATGCACAAAAGATGTTCTAAGACTGTTCCTCCAAATCTGTTACCAATAATGCCTCAGTTTATATGGAATTATATCAAGACCCGTAATATATAAGTTGCATTTCTCCAGGATACCAATTGTCCACAATGGTTCAAGGAAAATTATTTTAATGTTAAAATTAACAGATCCTCTATGGGGCAAAAAGTAAAATGTACATAATTTTTTGTTAATGTTGAAAGGATTTTTAAGATAAAACATGAGATATTAAGACAGCCATACTTATGGTTATGGCTACTTTAGGATAAATCACAAATCCTTGAAAATTCCTCCTTAATTCCACTGGAGGAGAACTTCAGTGGAAAAGCTTGAAAAGTCTTGTACAAAGAGTAATATAATTTCAAATATACTGCAAGAGTCTTAATATTTGTTTGGTGGTTTGCCCTAGTTAAATCTCTTCAAGGAATCTAATGTATTAGGGAGGGTAATAATAATAACCTGCAATGTAGAGAAACTTTGATGCATAAATGTTCAGCACAGCATTTTAATAATAGTAAAATTCAGAAAACATTTAAATCTTGAAAAATTAGAAAACAATAGAGTTAAGATATTTTGTCTTAGTGTATTATTCAGACATAAAATTATGTGTTTTAAGAACACTATTACACCATGAGGGAAAAAGTTGTTAAAACAATGATGTATTAAATACTTATAGTAAGATACAGTTGCGATTGTAAAATTATACATATGTAAAAAGATAATGGATATATTAGCATGAATTATTTCTATCATGTAAGATGAGTGTTTTTCTGTTTTTTATTCACATCTTTGTTATCTAAATTTTTTATAAGAATTTTAAAATTTTTGTAATGAAAAGCATTTTTTTTTTATAAAGGAGTAGTATTAAGTTATTCCAGGTACTACCTGAGGAATTCCTAGGAGTCCCTTTCAGGCTAATAATAATTGATCTTACCATTTTCTTGAGATAGTATTATTTTTTAATAATTCATTTTCTTTTTCAGATAAATCAATCTTTATTAAACTATAGAGTGTCTGATTCTATTGATGATATTAACTTAGTTACCTGATATGATACACTGTATCTTATTACATGGTTTATGTGAGTTTTATGTTCTAAAATGCTTAATGAAACATAACGTATAATATTTAAATTTTCTTTATTTTAAACAAATAGTAACATGTAATAGTTTAATTCCAAAGCACAGTGCTGCTTTATTACAATGTGGGAAAGGAAGCAAACATACGTATGGTAAGCATTCTGATCATAATGCAGAGAAAAGTATCATTTCATTTTGAAGGGGCATGATCATACGTACAGTGTTGTTACATTGGTGGGCAAGATGTGCTTCATCATAGGGCTTTCCAGATTTTTGAAATGACTCATGTATGTGTAACGTCTTGGCTCAATAGGCAATAGCAGCAGCAGTTGCTGAATATACAAGTATTGGGAGAAGCAGAATTACGGGCCTCTCAGAGAGTTCTTCTGAAACATCCAAACTGAGCTCTAAAAGTGCTAAGGAAAGAAGAAACAGAAGAAAGAAAAAGAATCAAAAGAAGCTGTTCAGTGGGGAGGAAAAGGGAGATGTTGAGAAATTGTCCAAATCAGAATCAGAAGAGAGTATCCGGAGAAAAAGTTTCCACCTTGGTGTTGAAGGGCAAAGGCGAGCACGGGAGAAGAGATTGTCTACCCCAAACCAGGTACCCCCAAACTGCCAAAAGTATATCATCAGAGACAGGATGATTGAGCAAAAAAGATTTATGCTTGGTTAAGGGAACTCGGGATAGAAGAGTGAGTGACTTCATTGGTATGTTTTTAGGTAAAAACTTATCTACTGCTGGGCATTTGTGGAAAGACAGCTGTAGCTTTTCATTTAAGTCTGGTTATTCTGAAAGGCCTTCAGAATTGTCATGTATTCTCTAAGAAACATGTTTTTAAAAACAGTATTTCTGAGAACTATCGTATGAAGAGACTGTTAACACTGTAGGTTAACTTTTATATTTGTATATACTTTGTATTTTATATATATTTTAAAGATGTGGGCTACAATTCAAGATTAGGTATACAAGTGGACATCATACCCCACTTTACCTGATTTGAGATCAGGAACCCTTACTGATGTTATGCCCCCACTTCCTCATCCCCCAACCCCCCGGCAGTATCCTGATACTGCCAATCCCTTTCGTATAGTATTATGGTAAATGTTTAGGGTCCATTTATGAATGAGAACATGTGGTACTCTGTTCTTTGTTTCTGTGATAGATCACTGAGTATTATAGACTCTCAATAATCCAAGATTTTGTAAAGTCCATATGTTTGTCCTTTGTGGCTGTGTAATATTCCATTGTGTATATGTATCACATTTTTTAAATCCAGTCCAGTTTTGTAATGCCTCATTGGTTAAAACCTGACCTTAGTCTAGTATTTCTTTCTTCACCACTGTAGCCAATAGTTTCACAAAAATATTAGCCATCACAATTTGGAATTTAGAGATGCCTTTGACCTCCTCCACCCCCAACCACATCACCTACTAACACATCTATTAATTCTGCCTGTGTGGAATTTCTCTTCCCTTTTTTTTCTTTTTCCATGGAATTCTCCATATCACGAGGCTCCTGCCTATAGTTCTGTTCAAACCCCCAAAAGGAGCTGTTGCTTCTATCATCCTTAGCATGTTCCTGTTTTCCATCACAAAACCCACACATCATTTTTCTAAAACAAAAATCTAGTCATCCCTCTACCCAACTTAAAGAAAAACTGAACAAACAAAAATATCTCTATTGAATAACCACTAAGTACAGAAGGAACCTCACATCTTATTCATGCAACAAACTGGATTCAGCTTCATCTTCCTACCTTACTCTACCTTCATACACCCTTAATTCACCAAACTGAAGTTCTCACTCTTACCTGCATGCCCTGTATAAACTTTTATTGCTTAGTACACAAGGTTTTCTCTAGCTGAAATAATGTTCTTCCTTATTTTCTGTTGTCATGATATCGCTCATTTTTCCCCTTTTTTCTCAGCTGTCCCCATCCCCAAAATTTTCCTGTGTCTTCTTCGCTTATCTCAATCTGCTCTTCCATGCCCCACTCAGAATTACTTTCCTTCTCATCTTTGCCTTCATTTAAAGTTTCCAATTTCTAATACTACTTGATATACATAGCCCAAGAAATAGAATATAGAATCCATGCCTTCAAAGACTTCAGTACCTAAATGGTGAGACAGAACTTGAACACGTGATATTAGTGATAAGAGCAGTCCAACTTGATTCTCAGGCAAAGACCTTTTCATACTCATTTTCTATTGTTCACAATGCCTGCCACTTTTTCCTTTTCACAGTAAGCACTACTGTTTATTTTATTGAACTAGATACTTCCAAAGAATTGACATTTAGTTTGGTTTATGGAAACCATTTATCCTGGACATGATTCATATTAGTGAGACTTTTTTCCGCTCTTTATTGGACTGCTTTTTTTCCAAGTTTTAATATTTTATGACTTTGTAAACTCACTGGCATTAAAAAGTCTTCTTTTTAAAGCACACCTTAACAGAATTCTCAATGTGTAAGGTGAAGTTGAAATCAATGCTACACGAAGAAGCATGCAGCATAGTGCTTAAGACAGTTTCAATTTCTTGTGGATCTTACAGATTGGTATATGAAAAGCTAAATAACAGGTAGCAATACTATTTTTTTTTTAAGGCCGAGCACAGTGGCTCACACCTGTAATCCCTGTAATTACTCTGGGAGGCTGAGGTGAGAGGTTTGCTTGAGCTCAGGAGTTTGAGATAAACCTGGACAATGTAGCAAGATCTCATTTCTACAAAAAAAAATTTTTTAAATAGCCAGACATAGTGGCTGGTGCCTGTAGTCCCAGCTACTCAGGAGGCTGAGGTGGAAGGATTGCCTGAGCCCAAGAGGTTGAGGCTGCGGTGAACTGAGATTGTGCCGCTGCACTCCAGTCTGGGTAATAGCGTGAGACCCTGACTCAAGTAAATAAACGAATAAATAAATTATTTTTTAAGTGACATGTTCTACACAGGAAAATTAATGGTATTTTAAAGAAATAGATCAGTTACTCTAGGCCAGAATAGTAGAAAGCTCAACAGCAACAAATAACTTATCTAGTCCTGAAAGAATGAATTCTTCAAATCTTTTCATCCCTTATTTGGAAGAATTTATCTTCTCGCTGAATTGCTCTGTTTTTTAATATGTTTCTTTTAAGCCAGTACAGAGGCGCCTGTCCTCAGGCTAGTGGATTCAGTAGTAGTTATATAAAGTGTGCTTCTATCAGTAAGTGCTTCCGTGGATACATGTCATCTTTTATTTTTTTCTGCAGTCACCCCTCAGCATTCGTGGCTCGTTGTTTTCTGCGAGGCGAAGCAGCAGAACAAGTCTTTTTAGTTTCAAAGGGCGAGGAAAAGATATAGGATCTGAGACTGAATTTGCTGATGACGAACACAGCATTTTCGGAGACAACGAGAGCAGAAGGGGTTCTCTGTTTGTGCCCCATAGACCCCAGGAGCAACGCAGCAATAACATCAGCCAAGCCAGTAGGTCTCCCCCAGTGCTGCCAGTGAACGGAAAGATGCACAGTGCCGTGGACTGCAATGGTGTGGTCTCCCTGGTTGATGGACCCTCAGCCCTCATGCTCCCCAATGGACAGCTTCTGCCAGAGGTGATAATAGATAAGGCAACTTCTGATGACAGCGTAAGGACATTTTACATAGTTCAGGCATGGCTGGGCCCTTATTCCTGCATCAGTCAGTCTTTCCGCTGGAGGGACCTTCTCTCTGGTCTTGTGAATGGCTCTGCATTTTGCAAAACTTTTTCTGTAGACACACACCTTTAACTCATTTAACCCTCATGCTGTGTTGTATCCTCAAATTCAAAGATATTTACAAGTTTTTTTAAAAAGTACTTATCTATTGATTTTATGATTGAAGATTCTAAATAATTTCTTTAGAGAACAATTTACAAAAGATACATAGAGAGCAGCATAGAAATGTATTGATAAAGCTGACCTTGTTAGTCATAATAGGACCCATATCTTTCCAATGCACAGTAGACTTCTTATCCTCAAAACAATTTAAAATGACTGTGCTTTAATTCCTCTACATAAATGAAACATGACTGTTTTTGTTTTAAAAATTTTTTTCAATCTGGCATCTATGAATCAAACAAAATATCCAAAACACACACACTGATACAGACAAATATAAAAACAAAAGCAAAACAACATTTTGAAATACAATTCCGAGAGTTAAGCAATGAGTGGTTAAGAGAAAAGTATCTGATTAGGCTTGAAAGTGAAACCTTTCTGCTTTTTGAAATTTTCACAATACCTCTTTAGCTCATTCATTGTGATATGTTGCATTACTAAATATCAAACAAGGACTCTGACTAGCCCAACAAGCTTCAAACATATTCTACATGTTCTTATATTCGCAGATGATGTAGTATATAAATGAGAATAAAGTTCCATCAAAGGCATGGCCACACACATATTTCAGTTTGAATAAATGCATGTGCTTTTAGGTAATGTGTGACCTCTGCTTGCATGATACAGCTTAAGCCCTTCTGTTAAGGTTTTTTTTTTTTTTCTTATCACATAAGCATGTTACATTTCTATGGAAGCAGATTCGTGTATTTTTTTCAATGAATGTGTGTGATCTGTAAAAATATTATGTAATTTAAATCATATTTGGAGATTTCATATTTTTAAATGAAATGTTTTCATTTAAGAGTTAAGTTTTTTTTTACCACATAAACGTCAGTACAACTATAAATCCCAAAGCTAAAACTATAAAATTAGAAGCAGTAGTAGATACTTTTAAAGATTCAATAATGCAATAAACATAAAAGTGTGACATAATATACAGTTTAGATGAAAACATTGCGTAACAGATAATGTAATCTCTGCAATCAAAACATGTCTACAATGAAAAAGAATTTGTTTAAACAGACAAATTCTTGTGTGACTTGTGGTGGGAGCAGGGGGAGGGAACTGCACTTTTGAAAAGTTAATAAATTAGAGACTATGACTGAGAAAACACAATTTTGGAGAGATTGCTATAAAAGATCCCCTGCAGCTATGTGTGTGTGCATCTGTGCATATAGAAATATAGACATACATACACACATGCACATATTTATGCCTGTATGTCTATGTTTTGATATGCATATATATGACAGTAACTATACAACTCTAGAACTACCTAGAAAAAATATATATATAAATATTCGTATTTATCATATACCACACACAAACAACAAATAAACGATAGCTTTAGAGTTGTGTAGTTGTTTGAACATATATGTGTGAGTGTGTGTGTGGGGGGGGGGTGTATTGTTGGCCTGCCTGCATTGAACCAGTACAATGTTTTTAATTTGAATTAGTAGCCAAGTTTCAAAAATAAGACATTTTCACTCAAAAATGAAAAGATCTGGTATATTTGAGCTCATATTTCTGCATGGCAACAATGTTAAGAACTGAGTAGTGGTCACCTCTTTCAGATGGAGCTTGCATTCTCCATTTTGCTACAGTTCTCATCAGTCTCAGTTGTTCTTTTCATACTGAGTTGTTTATCACCCTATACTCAGCTCAGTTCATGAGGTCTTCCTTAAGAGTAAGAAACAATCATTTTAGTAGCCTTCATTCATGTTGTTACCTCAACAAAGAATAATTACAGAAATGTATCAGAGAATGCTGAGGTTCTATTCCTTTCTATGCCTAGCACTTCAGCACTTGTTTAGTGGTTTTCATGTAGGACTCTTACATGGTAAAGCTATCTGAATGAATTTGACATCCAAAATAATAAAGAGATGATGATGGTGCTATAACAAAAAAAGCAGCTAGATTTGTTTTTTTTATTTCTTAAGTATTAAGTCCCTTAATCCTTGTAACAAGAATATAAAGCAGGTCACTATCATTATCCCCATTTTTCCAATGACGAAACTGAGACAGTTAAGTAACTCTCCTATGATATACAACCAGAGCAGAACCATGATTTGAACCCAACAATCCAGTCTCTACTTGTAATTTTTCACTGCAGCTAAATAAGCAAATTTTTATTTTCTGCCTAGAATGTATTAGAATTCTATTCTTAAGACTTTAATGAACCATTCTTATTTTTTCAGGGTACAACTAATCAAATACACAAAAAAAGACGCTGCAGTTCTTACCTCCTCTCAGAGGATGTGCTGAATGATCCCCATCTCAGACAAAGAGCAATGAGTAGAGCAAGCATACTCACAAATACAGTAGAAGGTATGTCATAATATTCTCTTTACCATACAGATTCTTAAGTAAAATTAATAGCAATTCTGGCCAAACTTAGACAGGTATGTGTAATTATTATGAAAGGATCCAAATAATATAACATGGCTTTAGACCATAGTAAAGATAACCAATGGATGCTGATGGAACAGTTTTCATATGCTTAAAAATTGATAAATTATTTGTGAGTAAAAACAAGCATTGAGTATTATGATCTTTTGAAGATGAATAACTTCATGGTAATTGACACAGAAAACTACATTAATCCATAGCTATGTGACTCTCTCACTATATGACCTTAGAAACTACCTAGTCTTTCTGAATTTCTCTCTTCTAATAAGCAAAGATAATCAAAGGGTGACAACTTTTATTTTCATTTTTTAATTTTCTTCTCCCTTAGATATTGAGGTGACAACTTTAAAAAATGTGCTGGTTCCTACTTTCAGCCCCCACAATATGCCATAGGTCCCACCTTGTTCATGGGCTAACACGTCACCCCTCACTCATTCTCCCATCATGGTCTCAAAATTTATGCTCACTCCCTAAATTTATGGTGAGAAATAAATGTACTAATAATATGAAATGTCTATTGCATGAGTCTCTCCATAAATTATTTTTAGTGTCTTGGTTCTGGGAGTTTTTTCACTTGTAAACTAGCAAGAACTTTTTCTGTGTAGACTAGAATTGTTTTATTTTTGTCATGGGATTAAAGACACAGGGGCAAAGTATATATATTTGTGGAAAATGTACGTTTCTCCATTAAGGAAAGATTAGTTCTGTTTACTGTCACATGTTAGGTATATTTTTCTCTGGAATATACTCACATATCTACAATAGGTCATTAATTCCACTGTCTTCCCCTCACTTATGCTTAATCTAGCCAATGAACATGTATACAATAATTGCATGTAATATACTATGCTTGCATAGAAATAGTACTGTTAAGTTTGCAAAGTCTAAACTATAAGCTTTATTTCAATATTAGAATGCATTGTTGATTTGTATCTGGCTAAGAGTAAATTATGCAGATGCTTGACTTCACTATCTTTGTTGTTGTTGTTGTTGTTGTTTTTTCCAGAACTTGAAGAGTCCAGACAAAAATGTCCACCTTGGTGGTACAGATTTGCACACACATTCTTGATTTGGAATTGCTCTCCATATTGGATAAAATTCAAAAAGTTCATCCATTTTATTGTAATGGATCCTTTTGTAGATCTTGCAATTACCATTTGCATAGTTTTAAACACATTGTTTATGGCTATGGAGCACCACCCAATGACAAATGAATTCAGAAATGTACTGGTGGTGGGAAATTTGGTGAGTCTCTTATGGTGTGTTATGTACCCATAGCTTCTCTCTTTAACTATCATCATTATCATTTTTTTAAGTCAGATGGATTTTCAGCCCTGTAATTATGAATATATAGAATTTATCATATGAATCAAAGTGCAGAGTCAAGTATTTTTTTTTTATTTCAATAGCTTTTAGGGGGAACACATGGTTCAGATGGATTTTCAGCCCTGGAATTATGAATATATAGAATTTATCATATGAATCAAAGTGCAGAGTCAAGTATTTTTTTTTATTTCAATAGCTTTTAGGGGGAACACATGGCTTTTGGTTATATGGATGCATTGTATAATTTAAAAGAAGTCTGGGCTTTAAATGTACTCACCACTCCCACATCAGCTCATTGTATCCAATAGGTGATTTTTCATTCCTCTCCCCCACAGCTCTCCCCTTTCCGAGTATCCAATGTCCATTATACCATTCAATACGTCTTTGTAGATCCTAGTTTAGCTCCCACTTATAAGTGAGAACATGCAGTGTTTGACTTTCTGTTCCTGTGTTATTTCACTTAGGAAGATACAAAATATAATTAGGAAAATTGATTTCAGAGTGATCTCTGAAATGTGCAGTGCTGGTTATACTCTAGCTTAATGCCTTATGGCAAATAAAAAATGTTCGTTTCTGACAATGTATGTGAGGCAGGCAGAAGTTCTTTTTCAGGGTCAAAAGATCACAGCTTATGACTCATCATAAATCTTGAATAACTCTGGATGTCTTTGTGAATGTCTATATAAGATAAGTTTACTTTTGCTGTGGTCCCAAATCAATTCAAAGGGTTTTTTGGGGGGTCTGTATTGTCTCCTAAATTGTCTACAAATATTCCCAGCTAGGATGCAATTTGCTCTCTGAGTTAGCATTCTTCCTCCTTTCTGTTTGTCTTTGGAAAAAGGCAGGACTATTTAGCTTCTGATTGATGGTGAAGGTCCAGATCATGCAAATCAGTACCTTCTCACTGAGTTGACAGCATCCCTGTGAACTCAAAAAGGATTCACTGGGTCTCATCCTGAGACTGCAGTCCTGAGTCATGGTGCTTCCTGCTAATCATCTTGATCCTACATTATTTGAAAATTGTGTCACTCGGTTATAGACCTAACCATTTCCCTTTGAACTTTTTTTGGTCAGGTTCTTTGAGTCAAAGTGTACCTGGATGATTAACAAACAAGGTTTGCATTGTTGCCTTTTAAAGTGAATCCTTTGATACCAGTATCATGAATTAATGATGTTTTGCAATCCACTTTTGTATCTAAGCTTTAGAAGTCTTACTTTAGCTGCCACTGTGTCAATTAAATCCATTTTCCTCTTCTACTGATAAATCTTTAAAGAGTGAGCCAACTTATCCTTTATTACTCTGAGTAGTCAGATCAGAACAAAAGACTCGTTCAAAGTTTTATTATCAACCTATGTTTCTTTATTAGCTTCTTCCAGAACAACTTGCTGACCCATACACGTTTTTTTGCAGAGTGACTGTGTTAATTATCAAAGATTTTACTTTATTGGAATTTTAACATGCTCTTTTAAAATACTAACTAAACATGATGAGAGGTAATAGAACTGTTAAGAGCTTTTTAATCCTTTGATCTTTATATGAGAGCTGTAGAATGAAAGCTACTTAGTTTATAGGATTAAATGAAATAAGAATATCCATTTGTAAAGTATTTAGCACATTGTCTAGAACACAGAAAATGATAAGCAAATAGTTGTCATCATTGCATTGATTCCATACTTTCTGATAATAATAGAAAAGCATTGTATTTCTCATTTAGGTCTTTACTGGAATCTTTGCAGCTGAGATGGTTTTAAAACTAATTGCCATGGATCCATATGAGTATTTCCAAGTAGGCTGGAATATTTTTGACAGCCTCATTGTGACTTTAAGTTTAGTGGAGCTTTTTCTGGCAGATGTGGAAGGATTGTCAGTTCTGCGATCATTCAGACTGGTAAATATCAACTAAACTTACCATTATAGTCTATAATAAGAATATAATTATAGATCTTAGTCTTTGCATTATTATTATTTAAAACTTTTGGAAGTTTTAGTCAAAAGGCAAGATTAGATCTTGATCTCCAGTAAAATAAAGTTCATCCATTAGAAAGTAACTTAAAGAACTAAAATCACAAGAATTTGTGGGATTTTTTGGGGGGAAGGGAGTTGGAATCTCACTCTGTTGCCCAGGCTGGAGTGAAGTGGCATACTCATAGTCACCCCACGGCCACCCCAGCTTCAAACTGCTGGAATCAGGCGATCTGTCCACCTCAGCCTTCCAAGTAGCCAGAACTATAGGTGCACACTGCCATGCCTGGCTAATTTTTTTTTAAATTTATTGTAGAGACGAGTTCTCACCAAGTTGCCCCGACTGGTCTTGGACCCATGGGCTCAGGCAATCTACTCGCCTCGGCCTCCCAAAGTGCTGGGATTACAGGCTGAGCCACTGAGCCTGGCTCACAAGAATATTTTAATTTTATGATTTTCAAGACATGTTCAATTCTAATTGAAGTATATTCTAATACTATAGAAATATTTTCTTTGCTCAGTAGGGCAATTTATTTTATAGTAAGAAGCTTATGGTTTACAGAATTTCAACCATTATATGTTGATAACTTTATAAATTTTGATAATTAAGCGCTAAATCACGATCCCCAAAAACAATTGTCTGATATCAACTATATAAAAATACTAATATGCTGAGTTTTTTCCAAATGTCAGTATGATAAAATGTATAAAAGTATTAGAAAATAGAATTAAGGAAAAAATATCAATTCAAAAAAAATCTAAAATCGAAAGAGACTTCTACAGCAACCCTGAATTAAAATTACACACATCCTTCATAATGTGTGTTGTAATTATAGTGTGGCAAGTGTAACAAAATAACAGGAATATTGAATAGATTAAAATAAACAACAGGAGTAATTGATTTTAGCCAGATAATAATGATATTATTCTAGGACTTAAAGTCTGTTTTAAACTTAGAACAGAAATAAAGATTGGAAGCATAACAATTTTTTTAAATAATGATTAACATTAAGCTTTATATTTGCTTTTAGCTCCGAGTCTTCAAGTTGGCAAAATCCTGGCCAACACTGAACATGCTGATAAAAATCATTGGTAACTCAGTGGGGGCTCTGGGCAACCTCACCTTGGTGTTGGCCATCATTGTCTTCATTTTTGCCGTGGTGGGCATGCAGCTCTTTGGTAAGAGCTACAGAGAATGTGTCTGCAAGATCAATGCTGACTGTAAGCTTCCTCGCTGGCACATGAACGACTTCTTCCATTCCTTCCTGATCGTGTTCCGCGTGCTCTGTGGAGAGTGGATAGAGACCATGTGGGACTGTATGGAAGTCGCTGGTCAAGCCATGTGCCTTATTGTTTACATGATGGTCATGGTCATTGGAAACCTAGTGGTATGTAACCAGATGCTCACATACTTAAAATTCTCTGTGAAAATTATATTATGGTGATATGACGTGCTATTTTTAAACTTTTGCAATCAGTTAGGTATAAAAGTATTATTTATAAGAGAACACTGATAATTTTAATACAAAGAAGAACAATAAAGAAAATAAAATGTTTTATTAATTTCCATGGCCAGTTAACTCATATTTATAATTTTGAAAATCATCCCTATTCATTTTAATGCAAAGCTTCCTATTTTGTTCTCTCATTTTGATAGTGATATCATATTAATATTAAATCAGTATTTTTCATGCCTCTCAAAGCTAAACAAGTAAATAATGTATGATTAAGTTAACAATGACAAAAAATGAAGTTATAATAGACCAAGGTAAATGAAGGGACTGGTCCCACCACCTTATAGTCAGACTAGCATCTCTACAGTGACCAGCAATTTATGACTCACAGGCCAAATCCAGTGAAATGCCCATTTTTGTATGATCCCTTTGAGATGAGAATGATATTTACATTTTTAAGTGGTTAAAAAAATCAAAAGAATAAATGGCACAGGCACATTATAAGAAGTTCAAATTTTAGCGTTCATAAGTAAAGTTTTATTGAACACAGACCTGTTCATTCATTTCATTTCTTTTATGGCTCCTTTTACACTACAGTGGAAGAGTTGAGTAGCTGCCACAGATACCCTATGTCCTACAAAACAGAACGCTTGCCAACAATTTCTTTATAACATCTGTCTATTTTTCCAGTTGTTCTCTTGGCTTATATTTTTCTGCTTTTCTTTTGTATTCTGGCTGGTGAAAACTTTTAAGCCTACAAGCAGGAGAAAATTGGGATAATATGCTCTTCCATGAGCTAATCACCTCAATTTTCAAATCTGCCATGTTTACTTGTCTCAGTTGGTCATCTTAGAATCAAACCTCTCATCAGGTATCTCAGAGATGGGGTGTGGTAACAGCTTACATGGTAAGTACCTTCACTTTCCACTGGCCTGAAAATAAATTACTAAAATTTTATTGTCCCGGCAGGCTCCATATAAAAAGGAATCAAAGATCAGTACAGAAACCTACATTCATCCAATCACATACTAGATGACAGTGTGTCAGACATATACAGAGTGAAACATGCAATGCAAGTTCTAAACCCATTCTGTACATACACACACACAAAATAAATTACCATTCTGTAATTATCGATCACCCTCAAGCTGTAGTAATAAATAAGCATTCTGCTTTTACATAGGCTTACAAATTCCTTCCAATTTGGAATGAAACACACATTCTCTTTGGTTCTTCTGAGTTTAAATTTTGTGTTCATAAGCTCCCATGCAAGACTTGTTTGTGTATTTCTTCTTACAAAATTTTTGACATAAACAGTGAAATTGTGAAAGGTGTAAGTTGTGAAAACATTCCACACTAAGCCAGTGATCGCAAGTAATTTGTTTATTATTTATTCAGCATATGCAAAGGCAGGGGCTTTCCCTAGCTCTCATCAGATTATCCAGTCAACACCTTCTCTGTGAAAAGAAATGTATTTAGCTATTGTTTAGACAGGGATATATTTAGGAATTGTTTTGGTAAAAAGCCAAAAAAAAAAATAGACCCTGTCTTTAAGATGCTTATATTCTATTAGGACAGATAAAAGCAGTACAAAAAAAAATTATCAGACAAGGAAGATGTGATGAGTGCTATCAGTGAAGTTCAAATAAACTGATATTGACACTTAAAAAGAGATTCTAGATTTAGACTCAAGGAAAGCTTTATAAGTAGGTCTTTGAAGAATACATAATGTAGTATTTGAGCATGGACATTAGTAAGAGAGTAATGCTTTCCTTTGAAGGGTAATATAGATTTATAGTAAAAATAGATAAGCTATGTTGGCATTTCATTCATGTAGAATTAGTATTGAATGACTCATATTGTCATTCATTAATTCTTAACTCATGATAATGAAAGAAAACAAAAGGATAATTCATAAAGTTGTTAACCAACTCTTTAATTAAGAAACTACCAATATTGTAGAATTAGAATCTGAGAAAAAATAGAAAAATTATGTTCTTGATGTAGTCCTGCACATTCTGGTTATATGCTAAACTGACCTCTCTTTTTAAAAATGTATCTCATTTGTTCTTTAGTTCATTTTACTGCCAATGAATTGAAACGGTTAAGAATCATAAGTCTCAAGGACACATTTAGAAAAATAGGTTTTAGTTAGCGCAAGTCTACATCAGGAAACTAGTGAAGACCCATAATCAAAATGAGACTTTGAATCAAATATACATTTGATTAATATTTCTTTTCTTGCCTAATGTGATAATAGGTGACACAAAATGGAATTTATTTTCATTTGTGATACCCATTAGGTTATTAATGGGTATTTTAGAGTCTTATGATTTTGAAAAAAAAAGAAAGTTGTTGTAGCATCTGTTCTCTAGGATGTGACACAACATAAATATATTATTGAAAAAGAAGTTTATTAACACTTGAATGGATTAATGGGTCCTCATAAGTATTCCTATTAAAACACAAACATACATAAACATTTATTTTGTACTGAAATATTTTTTCATTGGCAATTATTGAACTATTTCAGAATTAAAATAAACTATTCAGAATTTCTTTAGTGATTATCAAAATTGTTTTCTATAATTCCCAGGTAACCAATCCCCAGGATTTTCTCTTAATCAGACTTACTGACACAAACAATTTTAATCTGCTTTTTTATACTTACATCTCTGAGAAATTGTTTTAAGTGTGACCAAAATCAGGGATGAGTCCCTTCTCCTCAGTTATTTTATTTTAATAATATGAGGTAGATGATTTGGGCCATGAAGAGACTTACATCAAATGCTAATTCAATTACCTTTTTGTTTCCTATATAAAACAATGTTTAAATATAATTTACATGTTTTCTTTCCTCTGTAAACCCTTTTTTTTTTTTTACAATGTTGAATTCACCTGCATCCCTACTTCAGTGAGAAACAAACAGAAAGGATTTTGCTTACACAGGATTTTGCTTCAAGAATATAAACTGTCCTTTTCCCCTTTTGTAACCTCTTTTAGGGCAAAAGTGATTGGCAATGAAGTCAGCCAGTCATAATGTTATTATCACATGAATCAGGTTAAATGGGCAGGTCCTTTTCTGTGTTTTAAAAGCTACTTTAAGTGAACAGTTATTGCACAAAATATTTTATTACAGGAACTCCAAGTATTAGGCTTTCCATTTGTGTCAAGTGACATTGATCTTCTGGGTAAAGTGAATGCATATCTTGGCCTGAATGAATTCAACACAATAGGCAACAGTCACAATTTTCTTGTTCTACTCATTTCTCATAAGTAATAGTAATAATAGGAAGAATGTTAGGAAAGTATTATGTACATAAAAGGGAAGTTAAACAAAGGACTCCTGCTACAGAAATGAACTCAGAAATGACATAACAGTAATGGTGAGGGATCATTCTCTCTGCTCCCCATGGTAATTCTTCATGGGCGTGGCTGACTCTCTGCTCCCCATAGTCTGCAGAGGCTAATCTGTGAAAGAGTGGTGAGGAACCTACCCTCTCCTCTATTTCTCTCACATGTTCTGACTTTGGTGTGAAAAATGCAGGGATCTTTATTGCTGGTTTGTATGGTTTGTATAATGTTTGTGTTTCAGAAAAGTGTGTTTATTTCCTTTTTTTATATTTCCTGTCTCCTTATTTCTCTACACCCCATCCCCACCCTGCTGTAGGTCCTGAACCTATTTCTGGCTTTATTATTGAGCTCATTTAGTTCAGACAATCTTACAGCAGTTGAAGAAGACACTGATGCAAACAACCTCCAGATTGCAGTGGCCAGAATTAAAAAGGGAATAAATTATGTGAAGCAAACTTTACATGAATGTATTCTAAAAGCATTTTCCAAAACGCCAAAGATTTCCAGGGAGATAAGACAAACAGAAGAACTAAATACTAAGAAGGAAAACTATATATCTAACCGAACACTTGCTGAAATAAGCAAAGATCACAATTTCCGCAAGGAAAAAGATAGAATCAGTGGTTTTGCGAGAAGCATGGACAAATACTTGATGGAAGAAAGTGATTGTCAATCATTTATTCATAATCCCAGTCTCACAGTGACAGTGCCAATTGCACCTGGGGAATCTGATTTGGAGAATATGAATACAGAGGAACTTAGCAGTGATTCAGATAGTGAATACAGCAAAGAGGTAAGATTACTTTATATACCTTGTGTTTCATTGTATTAATTAGTATAAAATTAGTCAAATTTTCAGATTTCAGTTGTCATAAATTCTTTCTAACATTGCATATACTTATGGAGAGTTTTTGTGTGTGACTTTTTACACCATAGCTTTCTGAAGGTTCATCTGGTAAAATGTTCTTATTAATTCTTAATAGTCAATTTAATCTTAGCTATATTTGAAAGCACCCAGTATCTTTGAGTCTTCCCATGTTTCATTGCATGCTTCTTATCAGTCAGAAAGCCATGTGCAGTCTCCTTCCACAGTGTCTGTTGAATCCACCTCTCTTCTTCATCACCTTGACCTTTGTACTCACTACTTCTTGCCTTAGTCATTTCAAGTGGAGTCCTAACTAATGCTTCTGCCTCCATTTGGCATTTTCTTTAATCCACTTACTTGACTAATATTACTCAGATTCAATCCTAGTCATGTCACTCCTATGATGTATCCATGATCTCCAAAGTATCTTGAATTATGTACTGTACAAAATTTTCACACTGTTTCTCCAGCCAGCTTTGACCAACTGTGTTTCCTAGTGCTCGCCTGTAGATTTTTTGTCTGTACCAAATCAATTTCCTATTAGGTCATAAACACTCTTTAGCTGCATGACTTTGCTTGTAATTTCCTTCTCCAGTCAAAATCCTGTATGCCTTCTTCAAGATATAGCCCTCAAATTTTTCATTCATTAAATTATTAGTACCTAAGTCATAGTTGGGTAAGGGCTAAATGAATTAACACGTACTAAACGTTTAGACCAATGCTCAGAGTTTTCAAAATGTTTCCTAGTTTCTCCCCAAATGAATGTAATCTTTTCTCATTTTGAACTCTATACAATTTTATACCCCTCTCTGTATTTATTAGTTAGTTTTATATTTTAATTTTTTGAGAAATTATGGTATGCATCAAATGGTGCTATAAACTCATTGAGGCCAGCATCTACTTTAAAAGTTTTTTTGTGTATCCTCCTCCCTCACATTTACCTGTATATTTCTACTGAGGCAAGGTATGTGTTGTACTGTATTTTTATTGTGAAATAAAATAAACTATAAGTCAGTATGCCACAAATTATTTTTATGGCATAACTTTAAAGTTTGAAAATAATCATTTTTTATTTAACTCTTGTTAGAAAGTATTTGACAGATATCTACCAAATATCTTCTTATCTTCTATTTATTTAACCTGATTAGGACTTGCCCTCCTAATTTATAGTGGTTTTGGAAAACGATTATATGGAATAATCATAAACAATACATGTATATTTGTATCTGTGTGTATTATGTGGGTGTGTGTGTGTGTGTGAATATATATATAATATATATATTTATAGAGAGAGAGAGAAGAAATGTTCTATACTTATGGAGTGAATAAATGACTAAATAAATTATATATACTTCTAAGTAGTCAAAGAAATTCTTTTCCAAGATGGCAAAGTAAGAAATAAAGTACAGTCTTTCTTTGATATCCATGACAGATTGTTTCTAGGACTTCTTATGAATACCAAAATCTACAAAAACTTAAGTTTCTTATATAATGACATAATATTTATACATAACCTACATACATCTTCTCATATACTTCAAATAATTTTCAGGTTTCTTATAATACTTAATACAATGTAAATGCTATGTAAACAGTTGTTTTACTGTATTTTATATTTGTATCATTTTTATTGTCATATTGTTATTTTTTCCAAATACATTTGATCTGTTGTTGGTTGAATCCCAGGCTGTAGAACTCACGGATACAGAGGGCTGGCTATACTTTATTTGTATATTTTTAAATGTTTTATGTGAAAGAATTAATATTCCCCAAACTTAAAGACTATTTAAACCTGCAGTTCGAAAATCAGATTCCATATATAGCTTTTCAGGGGAAGGCATCTGGGTTTAATCTCATATGGAAAAGGAGCTAATCCAATCACTCATTTTTCTACTATCAAAGATTAAAATTATAAATTCCAATCATCTGGCCGACAATTGCTCTCAGAATAAGTCTGAGATTGTAAGTGTGAAAGCATGTCAGGAACTGGGCAAGGTCAACCAAATATTCCTATAGTTAATTCTTAACATTTGAAAGGAATTATTTTTTACCTGGTCACTTTTGTTTGTTTGCTTAAAGCAATTGGCTGACTTTACATGGAACTCCTTAGCTGCTAATCAAATTCTTATTCTTATTACATTGAGTTATAACATTTTTAAGAGAACTTTATAGAACTTTCTACTTAGCACTTCATTTTCTAACTGAGAAAGCAGGCATAAATGGAAGTGACTTTATCCACAGTTATAAAGTTGGTATAAAACAGAACCATGTCAAGAGTTCCAGTCTAATGACTTATATCTCAGTGGAATTTCTACCTCCTTTCCCCTACTCTTATCCATTTGAAAGCCAAAAACATTAATTTCTATTGGACCTAATACTCAATATGTCTCCCTGGGGTATATAGCCATGGTTCCGTAGAATTTATGTATCTGTGGCATGCAGAGGAGGGTTGTGATATCATAGTGGTCAGCTATATTTTATAATTAGTGATTTTATTTGTAGAATATTTGTAATTCAAATAGTCTATTTTGACCTTCCACAAGGTCAAAGTCTTCTATTTCATAAGTCTTTCCCATAAAGAATGAAATTTTGTAACCAGGCTCAGTGGCTCAGCCTGTAATCCTGCACCTTTGGGAGGGTGAGGTGAGTGGATTGCCTGAACCTGCGGGTTCGAGACCCACCTGGGCAACTTGGCGAGACCGCATCAAAAAATTAGCCGGGTGTGGTAGCGCATGCCTATAGTTCCAGTTACTTGGAAGGCTGAGGCAGAAGGATTGCCGGAGCCCAGCAGGTCTGGGCGACAGAGTGAGACTCCAACTCAAAAAAAAAAAAAAAAAAAAGAATGAAATTTTGTTTCCTATAAACTGAGTTATTTAAAGTCCATTTGATGTTGATATTCCAATATTATTAACATTAATTTCTTTCTTATCACATCATATTCATATCTACATGATGGAAGAGCATACATTTTTTATTTTCTTATATTCTTGTTGTCTACAAAGTATAATATACAGCAGCTTGGAGCTACCTTAGAGGCTATAATGAGGAATACATGAGCCAGTCTTTTTAAATTATTTAGCAAGGTATTTGATTTAGCAAGCCCTAAAAAACTCAGTTTTCATTATCATTTGAATTAATCATCATGATGATCATCTAAGACATCAGGTTCTCGGTGCTACTGACTTGAAATTATAAATTTAAAAAGTTTGCCCTTCATAAAAAATTTTCCATGACATATCTCAAAGTGTGTCATCTTAAGTGTATTCAAACCTACTTGACAATATACTGAAATTGAGAAACAGTGAAAATTCAAGATTTATTTTAAAATTTGTTAGATAACTTAAAGATATAACTTAGAAATAAAATAACTTGGAATAAACTTAACCAAGGAAGTAAAAGATCTTCACAATGAAACCTATAAAATATTTATGAAAGATATTGAAGACACAAAAAAATGGAAAGCTATCCCATGTTCATGGATTTGAAGGATTATTATTGTTAAAATGTCCATACTAACCAAAGTGACCTACAGATTCAATGTAATATCTTTTAGAATACCAATAACATTCTTCACAGAAATAGAAAAAGTAATCCTAAAATTTGTATACAAAAGATCTTAAATAGTTAAAGTAATCCTGAGCAAAAAGAACAAAGCTGGTGATATCACACTACCTGACTTCAAAACATAAAGTTATAGTAACCAAAACAGCATGATACTGACATAAAAACAGACACACACACACACAAAAAGAATATAGATTCCAGAAATAAATTCATGCATTTACAGTCAACTAATTGTTGACAGAGATGCTAAGTACACACAATGGGGAAAAGTCAGCCTCTTCAGTAAATAGTACTGGAAAAACTGAATGTACACATGCAGACAAATGAAATTAGACACTTATCTCTTACCATATACACAGATCAACTCAAAATAAAATAAAAATGTAAATAGTAGACTCAAAACTACTAAAAGAAAACATAGGGGAAAGCTTTATGACATTGGTCTAGTCAAGGATTTTTTTTGGATATGACCTTAGAAGCATGGGCAACAAAAGTAAAGACAAATAAAATTACATCAAACTAAAAATCTTCTGCACAGCAAAGGAAACAACAGAGTGAAGAGATAACCTACAGAATGAAAAAATGTATTTCCAAACTATGCATCTGATAAGGAGTTAATATCTAAAATATGTGAGGAATTCTAGTCAATAACAAAAAAAAATTCAAAAATGGGCAAAAGACTTGAGTAGATATTTCTCAAAAGAAGACATATACATGACTGACAGACATATGAAAAAATGTTGGAGGAGGAGCTTAAGATGGCGGCCGATTAAAAGTCTCCATGGAGGCTAGTGACAATAGGGACTCTCCATGTGAGTAGGTAGGCAGTGGTGGGAGTGCGAAGGTCCATCTGAGGGGATATTCGGCCCCCACTCTGAGGGCAATTGCAAGCTCCCATTGCCTTGAAATTAGAGCTCAGCTCCCAAGATCACTGTAGAAATGTCTGCTGCGGGAACACACCTGAGAAAAGCCTGCTGAATTCAGCTGATTTTCAGCACCTAGCACCTGGCGCACACCATCACCTGGCATACCAGACCCACTGGAGTGCAGGATTTGATTTTTGGAGAGAAAGCATCAGGGGAATCCATGAGAGAGAAGTACATGCCTGGTAAGGAGCCAACCACTGCAGTCATTTTCCAGGCAGAAACTTGCATTGCTCCTCCCAGTTCCCCCCATCAACCTCCAACCCATTGCCTAAGCAACACACAAACAATTGCCCCAGGTGCTCCCTTAGCACTGAAATAGAAGAGAGACCTAACAAGGTGCTGGAAGGAGCTGCCAAGGCAACACAGAGAGCTGATCTCTGTGAATGACAGATCAACTACTCAGGGCTGGATTGTGTTCCAGAAGAAATATCCTGAGAGCACAAACTTCAGAGGGACCTGAAAGTGATGAGTTCCAAGTGCCCCACCCCCTACCCTGATCCAACTATAGGACAAAGGGTGTGGCCAGAAAAGGACAAGGAAGAACTCCAAAGAGATCAGTGATGAGTCCCCAGCAATCCTCTGAATGTCAGACCCACACAGCTAGGCCACGACTGAGAGGGACAAACCCAGATGGAACCTGGACATCAGTCGCAATAGGAGAACCCCATTCCAGGATAGGCCTGGCTGGGGCAACCTCGTGAGAGTTCATACTTGGGGAAGAGACTATCCTGTACATCCCCAACAGAGATCTCCCTGACCATAGGAGAGTAGGGGAGAACCGCAGCCCCACCTACCTCACTGCCCCTCCTCCTTCCCCACTCCACTCCCTGAGGAGAGAGTGAAAGAGATGGCTTTGCAGGAGAGATCTGACTAGAGGAACAACTACAGAGCCTGTCACAAGAGGACAGGTTTTCTTGCCTCTGTTTTTGTTTTTTGTTTTGTTCTGTTTTGTTTTTTCAAATTTTCAATTATTTTTTTAATTTTAAAAATTTTATGACTGTTAGTTCATCTATTTTTAAAATATTTTTTCTCTGTGCATGAATGTGTATGTGAAGCTTTGAACTGCATCCCCTCCCAAATTTTGTTCTTTTGGGGTTTCTTTTTTTCAATATTTATTATTTTTTTTTTTTTACAATTTAAGAGATGTGTCAATATATGTGTGAGATGTAAGAGTTCCATCTGAATCCCCCCAACTTTTATTTTCTCTTTTCCTGTTTCCTTATTCTTCCCCCATGGTCTTCTTATCTTTCTTTTCTATTTACTTCATACTAGTCATGTGTGTGTTTAGTTTTCTTGGGGTTTTTCTGTTGTTGTGGTTTATTTTGTCTCACTTTGTTATTATTGCAGATTGTTTTGTGATGTGGGTTGATTTCAGCTTTGCATCATCATATAGAGTGAGGAAAACATACCACAATAAGTGAACATTTTAAATTGCAAGTAGCATCTGACTCCCCCACTTTACTCAGATTTCAAAAAACTACAAGAGACAGCAAAGCTTCCCATCCACCATCCTATTTCAAAATAGAACAAATTCAGAGCCTGAATCAGGGAAGAATAGAGGACTGAGCAAACATCAGAAGGAAAGCCTCTCTCACTGACACTGAATAACAGAACTAAAGAGGGAAAAAAACAAAATAAAACAATATATCTGTCACAAATGAGGAAAAGTCAAAGGAAGACCTCAGGCAATTCCAAGTTCACCAGAGACAAAACTCCTGAGAAATTAGACCTTGGTGTCCAAACAGTGGAAGTCATCGATGGCTAACCCCAGAATATGACAGGGATCAGAGAATGGTTGGAAAGAGTGAATAAGACTCAAGAAAGACAAGATGCAACACTGAAAGAACTTGTAACAGAGATTTTGGCAATAAAAAACTTCATCCAGGAAATAAATAACAAGCATGGAAAGCAGAATCAATCTAGCTGAAGAAAGAATCTCAGAACTTGAAGAACAGAACATGGAATTAACCCAATCTGTAAAAAACATAGAAAAAAGACTCCAAAAGAAGGAACAAAGCCTACAAGAGATGTGTGATTATATCAAGAGGCCAAATCTATACCTGATTGGTATCCCAGAAGAAGGAAGGGAAAATGAGAACAATTTGGAGCAAGTATTCTAGGAGGTAATCCAAGAAAACTTTCTCCATCTCACCAGAGATGTAACCAGTCAAGCACAAGAACTACAGAGAACCCCCACAATACATCAAATGAGAAGACCAACCCCTAGACACATAGTAATCAACCTACACAAAGTAGGCACAAAAGAAAAAATCCTAAAGGCAGCAAGAGAGAAAGGTCAGACTACCTACTGGGGAAAACCAATCAGAATAGCAGCAGACCTATTGGTAGAAACACTACAAGCAAGAAGGGATTGGACCCCTATATTCAAAGTCCTCAACGATAAGCAGTTTAAACCAAGAATGTCCTCTCCAGTCAAGCTCAGCTTCATCAGTGATGGAGAATTAAAATTCTTCCCAGACATCCAATCCCTAAGAGATTATGCAGCTTCCAGACCAGATCTACAGGAGACACTTAAAAAGGTATTAAGCGCAGAAGAAAGAAAAAAAAGAATCACTACACATTTCCCAAGAGAACAGCAGAGCACAGAATCAACAGAGAATACAGTGCAATAAGAAACTTGAAAACACACACATATACTAACCCCAAAGTCAAAAGAAAACAAGCAAGCAAAGAAAAAACTTTGTAAGAACCTCATGACAGGGATAAGCAATCACATTCCAATAATCAACCTGAATACAAATGGACTAAATGCACCATGGAAAAGACACAGAATGACAGACTGGATAAGAAGCCATTAACCCATTATTTGCTGCATCCAAGAGACTCATCTCACTACAAAGGACGCACACAGACTCAAAGTTAAAGGATGAAAAATGAGTTTCCAGGCAAATGGATCACTAAAGAAGGCAGGAGTTGCAATCTTAATATCAGACAAAACAACCTTTAAGCTATCAAATATTTTAAAAGATGCAAAAAGACACTATATAATGATAAAAGTTTCAATCCATCAACAAGAAATATCCATGCTAAACATATATGCACCCAACACAGTAGCACAGGCATTTATAAATCAACTACTAAATAAACTAAACAAAGATATTGACTCTAACACTATTATAGCAGGGGACTTGAATACTCCACTGTAGATAATTGAAGCAAAAAATCAACAAGGAAATACAGAACCTAAACTTGACACTTGACCAAATGGACTTAGTAGATACCTACAGATTATTCCACCCCAAAACCACAGAATATACATTCTACTTATCACCATATGGAACATACTCCAAGATTGATACATCCTTGGCCATAAATCAAACATAAACAAGTTCCATAAGGTTGAAATCTTGCCATGCACATTCTCAGACCACAGTGGAATAAAAATAAATATCAAAACCAACAACATTTCCCCAAAGCCCACAAAGACATGGACATTAAACAGCATGATGCTGAACAACGAATGGATCAACACTGAAATAAGAGAAGAAATTGAAAGATTCCTGGAACCAAATGAAAATGAAGAAACATCTTACCAAAAGGTCTGGGATGCCATGAAATCAGTTATCTGAGGGGATTTTATATCTCTATGATCAAGCATCAAGAAAATGGAAAGATCACAAGTGGGGACCCTAACAAATCACCTAAGGGAACTGGAAAAAGAAGTCCACCAAAACCCCAACTTTAACAGAAGAATCCAAATCACAAAAATAAGAGCCCAAATATGGGACATAGAAGACAAAAGTATTATATAAAATATCAACAAAACAAAAAGTTGGTTCTTTGAAAGAATTAAAAAGATTGATGGGCCTCTAGCCAGAATGACCAAGAAAAAGAGAGAGAAAGCCCAAATAAACACAATTAGAAATACAAAAGATCAAATCACAACCAACCCTGAAGAAATACAAAGGATTATCAGAGATTACAACGTACACTTATATGGAAACAAACCTGATAACCTAGATGAAATGGAGGACTTTCTGACATCACACAACATCCCCAGGTTAAAACAAGAAGACATTGAGACACTAAATAGATGAATAATAACCCAGGAAATTGACCCTGTCATACAAAAACTACCTACCAAAAAAAAAAAAAAACCCTGGACTAGATGGCTTTCCAGCAGAATTCTACAAAACATACAAGGAGGAGCTGATACCAATCCTACTGAAAGTATTCCAGGCAATTGAGAAAGATGGAATTCTCCCCAAATTATTTTACAAAGCTCATATCACACTGATACCCAAACAGGGTAAAGATCCAACAAAGAAAGAAAACTACAGGCCAGTATCCCTTATGAACATAGATGCAAAAATCCTCAACAAGATTCTAGCAAATTAAATCCGAAAACACATCTCAAAAGTCATGCACTATGACCAAGTAGGCTTCATCCCCAGGATGCAAGGCTGCTTCAACATTCGCAAGACCATAAATGTAATTAAATACATCAACAGATGTAAAAACAAGAACCACATGATTATCTCATTAGATGCAGAAAAAAACTTTTGATAAAATCCAGCAGCCCTCCTTGATAAAAACTCTCAAACACCTAGGTACAGAAGGAACATATCTCAAAATAGTAAGTGCCATCTACAACAAACCCACAGCAAACATATTGCTAAATGAACAGAAACTAGAAACATTTCCCCTGAAAACTGGAACAAGACAAGGCTGCCCACTCTCACCCCTCTTGTTCAATATTGTGTTGGAAGTCCTAGCTCGAGCAATTAGACAAGAGAAGGACATCAGGGGTATCCAAATAGGAAAAGAGGAAGTCAAGTTTTCTCTCTTTGCTGATGTTATGATCCTATACCTTGAAAATCCAAGAGAATCTGTCAAAAACCTGCTTGCAGTGATAAAAGACTTTGAAAAAGTCTCAGGGTACAAAATAAATGTGCAAAAGACAGTTGCATTCCTATACACCAACAACAAGCAGTCAGAGATCCAAATAAAAAGCATAACCCCATCACAATAGCCACCAAAAAAATGAAATACTTCAGCATCTTCCTAACCAGAGAAGTGGAAGACCTTTACAATGAAAACTACAAAACACTGCTCAAAGAAATCCAAGAAGACACAAGCAAATGGAAAAATATCCCATGTTCATGGATAGGAAGAATCAACATTGTTAAGATGTTCATCCTACCAAAGGCAATGTACAGATTCAATGCAATACCCATTAAGTTGCCAACATCATTCTTCTCAGACCTGGAAATGACAACACAGAAATACTTATGGAAACATAAATGACCATGAATACCAAAACAATCTTTAGCAAAAGAAACAAAGCAGGAGTTGCCACACTCCAGACTTCAAACTTTGCTATAAGGGTAATCAAAACAGCCTGGTATTGGTACAAGAAGAGGCGCATAGATCAATGGAACAGGATAGAGAATCCAGAAGCAAAGCCTCAATTCCTCGACCAACTCCTCTTTGACAAAGACTCCAACAACAACCACTGGGGAGAGGAGAATTTATTCAGTAAATGGTGCTGGGAAAACTGGCTGAACGCATGCAGAAGATTGAAACAGGACCTCTACCTATCACCATACACAAAAATTAACTCTAAATGGATCAAAGACCTAAACGTAAAACCTCAAACTGTAAGAACCTTAGAAAATGCAGGAGACACTCTTATGGAAGTTGGAACTGACAGCCGATTCCTGATCAAAACCCAAAGTGCCCAGGCCATAGAAGATAAGATAGACAAGTTGGACCTCATTAAACTGACAAGCTTCTGCAAAGCCAAAGAAACCATCAAGAAAGCAGGGAGACAGCCCACGGAATGGGAAAAAATATTTGTCAACTGTATATCTGACAAAGGCCTAACATCTAGGATCTACAAGGAACTCAAATGTTCTGAAAGGAAAAAAACAAACAAAACAAACAGCCCCTTTAAAAAGTGGACAAAAGACATGAATAGACATTTCGCAAAAGAAGATATATGGGCAGGCAACAGACACATGAAAAAGTGTTCAACCTCACTCATTATCAGAGAAATGCAAATTAAAACCACATTGAGATACCACCTAAACCACATTGAGATACTACCTAATCACTAAGGGCCATCATTAATAAAACAAACAACAGATGCTGGCAAGAATGTGGAGAAAAAGGAACACTTCTACACTGCTGATGGGAATGCAGACTAGTACAACCTCTTTGGAAGACAGTATGGCGATTTCTGAAAGAACTGGAAATTAACCTTCCATATGACCCAGCAATTCCTCTATTGGAATACCTGCAGGAATTCAAATTATTCTATGAAAAAGATACCTGCACACATATATTTGTTGCAGCTCCATTCACAATAGCCAAAACATGGAACCAACCATGTTGCCCATCGAAGCTGGACTGGATAAAAAAAATGTGGTACATATACACAATGGAATATTATACAGCCATAAAGAAGGACAAATATATGGACTCTGCAGCAAATTGGATGGATCTGGAGTTGATCATACTCAGTGATTTATAACAGAAACAAAGAACTGAGTTCCATATAGTCTCACTCATAAGGTGACCTTGAACAATTATAATGCTATAAGAAAGTGATTGGCAGTAGGGGAAAGCTGTCAGGGGAAGGCGGGTGGAACTGGCAGTTGAGGGAAACTACTAGGGGATGGAAGGGCATACCTCATCAACAAGGGTAGCTGCATGATCATTGTTTGTATATCTAACCCTGAATTGTACCCCACATCTTGATAATAAATAAAATGTTTTTAAAATGTTGAACATCACTAATCATCAGGGAAATGCAAATCAAAACTAAAATAATATATAACATCTCTCCAACTAGACTGACTATTTTCAAAAACTCAAAAAATAAACATTGCAAAAATATGGAGAAAAGAAAACCCTTATACACAGCTGGTAGAAATGTGAATTACTACAGTCATTATGGAAAAGGGTACAGACCATCCTCAAAAAATTAAATATATTACTTCTATATGATACCACTACTGGGTATGTTTCCAAATGAAATGAAATCAGAATGTTGAAGAAATATCTGCACTCCTGTGTTTATTGCAGCACTAGTTAGTCACAATAGCCAAGATATCGTATCAAATGTCTATCGATGGATAAACTAATTTTAAAAATGTGGTGTATATAGACAATGGAATATCATTCAGCCACAAAAATAAAATAAAACATTGTCATTTGTGGCAACATGGATAAACCTGGAGGATTTTTTGTAAGTGAATTATGTCAGGCACAGAAAGACAAATACCATATGATCTCACTCATATGAGAAACCTAAAAGCCTGTTTTTATAGAAATAGAGAGTAGAATACTGGTTACCAGAGGATGGGAAGGGTTGGGAGAGAGAATCATGGGAAGAGATTGGTCAACAGTGCAAAGCTACAGTAAGATAGGAGAAGTAAGTTCTGGTGTTCTATTGAATAATAGTATGGCTATAGTTAACCATAATGTATTGTGTATTCTAAAATAGCTAGAAGGGAAGTTTTTGAATGGTCTCTTATAAGGAATTGATAAATGTTTAAGTTGATAGATTTGCTAATTACCCTGATTTGATCATTGCACGATGTATACATGTATCAAAATATCACATGTACCCCTTAAATATGTACAATTATGTGTCAATCATAAATTTTAAAATAAGTTAACCTAACTTCACCCCTGGCTTGCTTGATTTCAGGTTTCTGATATAATACTTTCTTTATTCAGGCGCTGATGATATATTTCCCCTTTCGCTTGTTTAAGGACCTGTATTTTTAAACAAAGGAAAAGAACATACTAATCTTTGACACCTCCCTCTTCTCCTTTCTCTTTTATGGCCTAGCATTCTATTTTCCCACTATGGTTTATGGAAACTTTTCAGCTCTCTTCTAGTGTCAGCTATAAGGTAGACAGGTTTCCTTGTCCTGGTAGACAGACACTCCAGAATCAAGTAAAAATATTTTATAGCAAAACATCTTACCAGAAAATAAACAGAGAGATGAGTTCAAACAAAGGGTCTAGTCATATATCATAAACAGTTCTGTGGAAACTATTAGAAGTAGAACATTAGCATTTCTCTGAAGGTACAGTCTGTCTCAGAATCAGGAAAAACATTCTGTCATCTCAAATGTACCCATGGGAGTAATTCCTTTCACTGCTTCTTAGAATGCAGGCACCAAATTGATGGCTCCTCTTAGAGTCAGCCTCCCTCCTCCTGAGATGCAATGCAGCCCTCTGAGCACACTGCAAACATTACCTACACACTACACAGTTTTAACAATTAGCAGTGAAGTGCTTGCTCATTGTGAGCCTGAAATGAAGCATGAAATGCACCCATTCATTTAATACATATTTATTGCAATCTCCTATGCTCCAGGCACTGTGCTAAGAGTTGCTGGGGTGGGGGGGAATCTTGTTTTCACCCAGATGCAGATGCAAACATTTATTATCTGGCTTAACTTGCAAGTTAACGTATAAGGGGAAACCCAAAAAACCCTGGAATTTATTTATAAAAAATTGTGAATGTATTCTTCCATGTTTAAACTTCAGTCGCCTTCAAAGTACTCTCCATTTGATGCTACACACCTATCGAGATGCTTTTTCTGCTCAAAACAGTTTTTGAACTTGTATATTTTGATGCCTTTTAGTGTTTCTGTAGTTTGTTTTACCTCTTCCACATCAGCAAAATGTTTCCCTTTGGGAACTTTTCTCATTCAGGGAAACGAAAACAAAGTTGCTCGAGGTGAGATCTGGTAAATAGGGTGGGCGAGTCACAGGAGTCATGTCATTTTTGGTCAAAAACTGCTGCATAGGCAGAACAGTGTAGGCAGGTGCATTGTCATGCTTGATGAACCAATCACCTGTTTGTCACATCTCTGAATGTTTCTTCCACAGATCATGTTGCAACCTTCTCAAAACTTCAGATAAAAACTTTGGTTGACCATTTGATCCAGAGGAACAAATTCCAAATGTACTGCAAGGGGCCTGTGCTCCAAAATATAATTCAATTTTTGGGGAGTTCCCCCTCATATAAAGGATCAGAGTCTGAATATATGAGATTTTGAGCTGTTTCCAGCAAGTGTCAGTTACCTAGGACTGCCATGACAAATTAGTACAAAGTTGGTGGTTTAAAACAACAGAAATTTGTCTGAAATAAAGACATTGGCAGGATCATCCTTCCTCTGAAGGCTCTAGGGTGGCTCCTCACTTGTTTCTTTCTAGCTTGGGGGGTTGCTGGCAATCCTTACAGCTTGCAGCAACATTACTCCAGTCTCTGGCCCTGTCTGACCTCTTGTGGTGCTTTCCTGTGTTTGTCTTTTCTTCTTGTAAGGACACCAGTTATATATTGAATTGGGGCCCACACTAATGACCTAATCTTAACTTGATTATATCTGCCAAGATCCTGTTTCCAAATAAGGTTGCAAACAAACATACCAGAGTCAGAACTTTAATATATCTTTTAGGGGAATACAATTTGTTAGGGTCTGGATAGAGTGAGGAAGGATGGATGGAGAGGCGAGGGGAGGCGCAGCACTGATAACCCAGTGATCCAAGTAATGCAAAGAATTTTGAGACAAAAAAGAAAAGTTTATTTAAAAGTAAATTAGAGAAAGAACAAGACGGAAAAAGGAAGATTCACCTCCCCAAGGTGGTGGAGGGGTAGCGTGGTGACAACCATAGCTCAAAGAGCACATGGTCACACCAAAGTCTAGCAAGGCAATGGCCATTGACTGCTTGTAGTTGCGTCCTTTTAGCCATTCCCCTAGATGGGGGAAGATCATTAAGGTGATTGGGTGGTGGTCTGCTCCTCATCGTCACAAAGGGGCAGGCAAGCGCAGATACTGACGTCAGGTGATGGACAGCAGGCAGATGGGTGGGTTAGTCACATGATTGCTGCCATGATGGGATTTATTCGTGTCATGTGGGTCACAAAGGGCTGATTAGGTTAACACTGGGGGGGATCCTACAAGAAACTTGTTAGACATTTGCAATTCACAAATTCAGACATTTGCAACTCACAAATTCCTTGATGAAAAGTGGTTGTATTATTACTTTTATGACTTTGACCAGCCAAAGGGTGATCTTTGATCTTCAGCCTTGACAAGGAACCTAAAAGTTTACTAGAGATTATTATATTAAATCATGAATTGAAAGGTTGGGTTGTCCTGGTCTTGCGTCTGATGGAGATTTGCTGAAAGGGGATAGGAAAGGCTGCTGCTTGTTTTGCAGTAGAATGTCTGAATGCTTTCTAATGGTTTTGCTGAGGCAAAAAGACTAAACCCTTTCACAATTCAACCCATATCAAAGGGTTTTGGCTTCGAAGATGGGGTGGATATTAATGCTATTAAAAATATACAGGTGGAGGAGAAATTTTTGAGGCAGAGGAGATACAGAGTTTAATTTGGTGGCATCTTAGTTTTGCAGGACAGCCAAGTGAAGTTGAACAATAAGTATTTGGAAACACATGTCTTAAGGAAAGAAGACAAGTCAGAATTGTGGACAGGTTGGAATTGTGTATACTAGTGGTATATTAATCATGATTTATGCAGGAAGTCAGTTCCCTATAAAAACAACCCCGAGAGAGAAACCTGCGTGTCAGAGATTTCTTGGGACTTTTTTTAAGGAACAATACCTAACACCTGTAAAAAGTGGAGCTGCAAAATAACTGGGCAGAGAGGGAAGTTGAGCTGCTACAATTATAACAAAGACATCCACTGATCCTATAAGCATCTCTGGTGCTGTGATGACCCTTTGGATTAGTCCCAAATTGAAGCAAGAGGCTAAGCCCTTTGTATTCCTCACCAATCAGTCATTGGATGCAGACTTTCCCTCTACCCTTCCAGGGAGAGGGTGTAACCTTGGTCGAAGCACCTCTATTCTGCCATGATAAGTCCCAGAGTGGGACGCAGCTGTGAGTTGTCAAAAATCAACACTTCTGGCAGTCGGAGGAGTGAGTGGATCACTGGAAAGGAGGATTGGGCAGTGCCCTACAGAGTCCATTATACTACAGAACCATAGACAGTAAGAGGACATAATCAATCAACTACAACACTTGAGAGGTGGTTACAAAAGAAGAAAACACATGCAAAACAAAGATAAAATGTATATAGTCAGTCCCTTTGACCCATAGGATATAGTTTTTCTCTTTATGGCAACCCCAGAAAGTAGATATATTTAATCTATATTTTCAGATGGCTAAGATGCTAAAATATTAAGAAAAGATTCTGTGTTTGCAGATGTGTCTGGGGGACTTACTAAATTTGATCTCCAAGTTTTAACTAAACTTCATTCCATAGAAAGGCAAGAGAGTGAGTCAGAATAATTACATTGTTATATCTCTATATTGGTGCAATTCAGGATCAAATTTCCTATTATAATGCTATTGCACATTTGCTGATACATTGGGATTCCAATATTGCACTTCTAGTTATGCTATATGTTCAGATCCTAATTATTTAAATAAATGTATTTTACTTATTGGTACATGAGAAATTTATGCAACTTTTTTGTATTATGCTGATATTTTTGGCTATGTATAAGTCAGGATTTTGTTTAGCAGCATGCAACAGAAACTTAACTACATTGTCATAACTGGACTGAGCATTTTATTTTCATATTTTATTTCATTAACCTTTTGAATTGAGGTCTCACTCTGTCACCTAGGCTGGCATGCAATGGCATGATCACAGCTCACCGCTGCCTCGATCTTCTGGGCTCAGGTGATCCTCCCTCTTCGGCCTCCAAAAGTGCTAGAATTATAGGCATGAGTCCCCACACCTGGCCCTATTTTCATATTTTCAACTGTCTAGAGTTCAGCAATGCACGTGGCCTCTATGTCCTAAGCTCCATTTGTCTTACTCTTTGCTGATCTTCACATTTGGCTTTTCTTCTCTCTTGATGCCTATGATCAGGGATGACTATTCCAGCTATATCCTTATATTCAATCCCAAGACAGGATAGAGAAAGAAATGGAAAGAGGCAGAAGTGGTGCCTGTCACACTTGCCTGAGGAAAGCCAAAACTCCCCCAGAGATCATTAGCTGACTTTGGCCTACGTCTCATTGACAAGAACAGTGTGACATGGCCGCCCCTAATGACAATGTGGCCAGGCTGAGGCAGGACATTTATCTGGGTGTATTGGCACCCTGAATAAAATCTGGACTCTCTTAGTAAGGTACACTGGAAGAATTAATAAGGTCTGTCAATATATAATGATTTTTAAAATTTTTATTATTTTTTTTATTCCTTTATGGAAATTTCAAAAGAATTGGAGGAAGGCAATTTATGTTTTAAGAGATGTAGACACTGGGAATACATTGAGAAAACAATGTGCGTTCATTATAATATTACATTTAGAAGTTATTGGATATAAGATTACCAAGAAATTAATGTCAATTTTTACTCATTGAATTAGAAAATATATTAAAATAAGAATATACTAAGTTGAACAATAAGAAATTTAATATTCAATCATTTTTAGCTACAAAAAAGTAGGAATTTCATGTGGTTCAATGTAATATAAAGATAAAACAAAAATATACTTCATGAACTTCATTCTACCTATATAATCTTTACTACTTAATCATATAAGTACTAAGTTACCATAATTTTACTCATTTCTTGTATCTATATATAATAGAGAATACATTTACCTTTTCAATGATGATGTACCCAGCATTATCATGGACGTAAAATGTTTCTTCCTAAATTACACTTATCAAATATTTTAGGCCCTCTATAAGTATCGGGTCCTCAAAAAAAAAACACACACTAAAAACTTAATACACTTCAAAGGTAAATAGTAAGCAGGCATTAGCATCAAGACATTTATAGCCTAATAGCTTGCACCCAAAAGAAATATGCAAACAATTATAACACACAGCAGGGCAAAGCACATTCCATAATAGGACAATGAATCTGTTCATTAAGGATGCATAAATCAAGTTATGTCAAACTGAGGGCACATGAAGGGTGACTCTTGAGCCAAACCCTGCAGTATAACGATAATTTTACTGGGTGGATTTGGTGCAGAAGAAAATCTCAGGCAGAGAAATAAGCATTCATACTCTTCACTCATTCATTTATTCATTCATTTATTCATCTATCAGTATTCAATTTTCAAAGTCATCTTTGGAAAGACTTATGTGTGCTTACTTATGAAATGCATTCATTTTATTTATTTCATAAATAGTTATTTACATATTTTCAGTCTTCAAGGTTAAATATTTTATGTTCTTTTAATTACATTTTTTATCAGGTCTCTCTCTCCTTAGATATTTAATCAAAGTATTTTCCTCAAAGAGGCAGTACTGCCTACGTTAAGAATGCAATTTAGATTTTTGCTTATTATTAGAATTTAGAAAATATAATCTTTTCTAGAAATGTGTTTTACTTGGAAAGATTTAGGAATTAGTTACAGTTATGTCATTGGGAGATTAGCCTTTAATCCTATATTTTACACATAAAATTTTTTAAAAGCACTCTTCTTTAGAATTTACTTAGATCAAGTTTTTTGTTGTTTCCAAACTATGTGAAAAATCCATTTTAATTGTATTTTTTTAATGTGTCTAATGTGTTTAATGAAATATTGGTCTGACATATTTAAATGAACATGTCTTATTCTCTATATCTTGATACATTTGGAATGATCACTGTCTTTCAGTGATGTTTGAAATGTTAAAATTAAGTATGAAAATAAAAAGTAAATTAAGGAATAGCCAATTTTAGAATAAGCTTTTTTAAACAATGTACTCTAACTTCCATCCCACCCTCACATTGAAAATTATTTAATTTTAAATGCTGCTTATATTCAAGAACAAGTAAAATGCAAAAAATTGCATTAGTATATTATAGTATTTAAATACATCTCCTAAATAACAGATTATACAACTGTTTCGTAAATTGTTTTTAAGTCTGTGTTGAATGATATTTAAACTTATTACTGTGTTTTAAATATATTGTTTAACATTGAGTATATAGCAGGTATTTTCAAACATGACTAATTTCTACTTACAGGTATAAAACCTAAAATAAAACATTTTAAATTACAGTTGACTAAACTGTTTCATCATGCTGATTTTCTAAATTTCAGTACCTAACCTTCTTACTTCTCACAGGGGTAATATCAAACTGGATCAATCAAGGATGCAGCTCTGTGCTTTTAGCCAAGCAGAGACATATGTGACCAGTTTTACACAGGTTACCTAAAAAAATCATACATATGACATTTTTTTCAGTGTCTTGCATGCTGTTCAGCTACAAAATCTTTCTGCCTGACTCATTGCAAGAAAGTAGAAACATACAGTTGTTTCATAGATGAATTGACATCACACATGTCATCAGGGCAATGCCATTATTTTTTGTGATTCTCTTGACTTCCTTGACATATCCTTCTTGTCCTTAGGTGATTTCAAGTGCATGATCTATAGATTTTTATTGGATGAATGTTAAAAGTAAAATACAAATGTAAGAGAAGCCATTGAAGCAACATTTAATTTGAAAACTTCTGTCAACCTTCCCTTTCTAATTTGATTTACTTATATATAGAGATAGATCACATTAAATTGTCACATTTAAATTTATCACATTAAGATTCTATTAAAAATTTTTTGTGAAAGAAATATTTCAGGCATAAATATAAAATCTCAGAGCAGGAAAGGATAATTGTAGTTTTAGCTCTGTATTTACAGATAAGAAAACTGAGACCTTTATGTTCTCCTCAGCACACATCTAGGAAGACTGGGGCATAGGCAAATTACCCAACTTCTAGTCTAAACTTTGAGAACATTTTGAAAGGGTTTTTAGCTCCGTGATTACTAGGAGTTTATTTTTTAAAATCAATTTAGTAATTAGCATTTGATTTTATTTGCTTATATATAATGCATTAATTAAAAGTTAATAGGCCTTGCCTTTGAATGAGGATATGTCCAAAATATTCATTTTATTCCAGAAGCAATATTACTCACTGATGAGAATAAGTTTCAGATTATACACATAATCAGAGCAGCTTCTAGAAACTAGGAAGTTTAAGTAGAGCATATTATGAAGTGAACACTAAATATATGAGAAGCTATCTCATGAGGAGATATGCAGAGTAGTCAAAACCTCCAGCAAGAAGCTTAGGAGGTTTAAATAGAGCACATTATGAACACTAAATCTGTCAATAAAATATAAAGTGTTTTTGCCGAAATTAGAGACAAATTAATATGGATTGCCTAATTGGAAATTCCTAAAAAGTCTAAAAGAAAAGCATACTACTACTCAGTTTTATTTGTTTTGATTTTAGTATACCTTTTTGAATGACTAAAGTCTAATAGTTCCTGGGGGGCAGTGAGAAAGGATCCATGTTAATAACAGTCATGCCTGTTAAAAAAAAAATACCAGTTCATGTTTTGAATTTCTCTGTCACTTTATCCTGAAATTGAAACATTCTAGGGATAATAATGTTAATAGTTTCAAATGGAAAAAAAAAAGTTGTTTTAGTGTTCCAGATTACTTCAAGTTAATTTTATGGCTGCCCTAAATAAAATACATATTTTTCTATTTCAAATTTGGTGATGATTTAGAGGCAATATTGTCATAGAAAACCATTTTATTCCAGAATGCAGTAAATTTCCTTCAACAAAAGACTAATTTAACATGCATATATAGAGGGTACCAAAAGAAGTATACACATTTTAAGAAAGGAAAAAACTATATTAAAATTGTAATACTGTATATATATACACCCATCACAAAAGATGAATACAAGTACGTTTGAATTCTGCAGTCACAAGAGGTGCTCAAAGTAGTTACCATCAGTGTGAAGACCTTTCTAATTACAGCGAACTACAGCAGGACTTGTTGCTCTGTAAGGCCTCCTGGATCTTCCCCTGTGCCCATCACACATAGTACCATGTGTCTCAGACTTAACATGAATGCCTGCAATTGTTAGGTGGATTGGAGGTTCTGCTGCACACTCATGCCTCCATTGTCATTGTACTTCCACAACATTCTCAAATTTCAAATACCACTTCAAAATAGTCTTGTGCTCCTCCAGTGACAACCGTTCTGCCTCCATTTTCTTTGGCCATCCTGCCTGTCGCATGGTGATGCTAGCATTCATTTGATTAATGTCATCTTTTGAGCAAATGTCATACTACACATTGCTACTGTAACTCAATTCAACTTCAAAAAGTAATACATAGATAAATCTCTTAACATATGTATACAATTTTTTTTGTACCCTGGGATATACAATAGTATCTACATAAAAATAGGGAAAATATGATTTTTGAGAAAACTATTTTTAGAAATATGCATATATACGTATATGTATAAACATATGCATGTATGTGATTTGAATTCTCAAATTACTGTTATTTTTTGTAAACCAAACTGTTGTTAGAAAAGATGAGGTACATGTTAACCAATACTCATTCTCTGATAAAGTAAAAACTGAATATTTCAGTTGTGAAGAATGACTTGAAATATGGCACTGTGGAAGAAACTGCCTACATAAAAGTTAGGAGAGAAACATTTTATCCATGTGAAATGTATATTATACATTGCATTTTCAGTATTAGAAATCTACATGTTTAAAAAACTGATAATTATATCATTCATTGAAAAATTTTTTCCTTGCCTTTCCCCATTGTGGGTAGTATTGGGGATAACAATGATTCAGTTATAAAGATGGCTTGGTTTTTGTTTGTCATTCTGTTTTGTTTTAAAATTATATAATACTTAAGAAGTTTGAGTCTTACCTTACATTTTGTTTTTATGCTTGCTTATGTTTGTCTACTTGTTGCAATCATGGTCTTAATAGTAGAACTGTTTAAATGTTTGTCTCTAAGGTTTTTAAGTCACTTCTGATTTGTCTCACTGCATTCCAGCTATTCAATATCTATTCCCTGCAAATAGTCAGCATAGCAGTTCTGTGATAGTGCACAGAACATTTGAATACTGATAATAACTTTAACTCCAAGCCCTTTTTGGTAAATGCTCCTTGCCTTTTTGATAGAAAGGGCTTCTAGATGATACTGTAGGATCTGGCTGAGAAATCTATAGCGAGTCTAGCTTTCTTATGTGGCCAAATGTTGATGCTATTATATGTTTGTTTTTATACTCAAGATCTTATCATTTAGCCACATAAGTTGTCATATTATTAGCTAAAAGGAGTCCTAGGTAGAAGATTCTGGGAAAATAAGAACTGTCCAGTGAAATCATTGGCTTTATTTTGAATGTCCCTGGTGATGGCTGGGAGCTGACCTAATTATTTCTCCAACAGAATAGTATGTATTCTGTTGGTGTTGATCCTGTGATAAAACTGTTAAGTGCATTTCCTCTGAATGAGCAGTCATTCCCCCAAGAGCCTGCACAATGTTCCCCTGGTAGCAATAAACAAAGAAAACTAGGTGAGAAAAAAGCCATTTTACCACCCTTTATTTGAAAAAGAATTGTAGTCTTAGTTGTCCACAATTATAATGTGAACCAAGATTTTATTGCAATTAGTAAATGAACTGACAATTGTCTGCTAAATGAGTGGAAGTAGCATAAAAATTCATATAACAGCAGGAGGATCACGGGAGCCTAAAAGTTGGAGGCTGTAGCGAGCTATAGTTGTCCTATTGTACATCCAGCATGGATGAGAAACTGTCTCTTAAAAAAATAATAATAATTAACTAATTTAATTTTTTTCATACAACTGAGAGGAAAATACTATTGATTTTTCCATTGATCAAAAATATTTGGAATATTTTTTAATTATTTCTATTTTTTTCCCCGAAATTCCTTAGCTTCAGTGAAATATTTTTTAATTGGAGACATCACCTTTTAAAAAATAATTTTAAGAAATTTTTGGATCAGAAAAAAATTATTGCAGGGACCTTGAAGGGCCCAGAAAGCTAAATCATATCAAGAAATATCATTACACTCAGGATGGAAAGCACACATGGTAATATCATAGTTGATTTCCCATTTTAAAAAGGCTATAAGAAGATAATATTTCCATTTCTGCAAGAGAAAAAAAGGCCCAAAACAATTGCAAGATTGAGGAAAGCTTATTTTGGTTCTATACCATAAAGTAATATTTAGAAATCAAGCTCTCCCATAATACAATAGTAAACTTGGAAACTATGGGACTTACACAACACAGTAACTATCTGTGAAAATATTCTTAAAAAGTTCTGTTAGGTCACAATCCCAGCAGAACCTCAAAAAAATTTAAGTCAGGTCTGATATGAGGGTGTCTGGTCTGTGATCTGGTGCTGTGCAAAAGATGCAAAGAATTGTACAGAAGTTAGATTGGAAAATATAGTTCATTTAGAAAGGAAATCGAGAGTGAAAGAGAGTGGAGATTCATCTCCCCAAGAGAGAGTGTTATGACCAAGTAAGTGAGAGGAAGCTAGCAAGTTGAGTTTAATTAACTATGAATTTATTAACATGCAGGTCAAGAATAGGAACAAAAACTCCTGACAAATTGGTGCAATTTTTGACAAGCTTTTATAGGTAAAATTTGCAGTATTTGGTTACATAGCAACTTAGTGACCATTGCAACTATTAACTAACAACTTGGCAACCAAAATGAGAACTTCATTTGTTAGGGAGCGTTGATTAATTTCATGTCCTCGGTATAGCCAGTGTCCAGAAAGTCCCTGGAGTTCTGCCATTAAGATATAGTTTAAGGCAGTTAAAGGAAGAAGAATCATTATACAATGGAGTTACTTTGGTTAGGTTACTAACAGAATATAAGAACAAATTATGAAAATGTCAAAGAATAACATTTGATTTCAGTTAACAAAGCATACAATCACATGGAACTTATGGCGAAGGAGTTCTGTAACAGTCAGCAGGCAATGGTCAGCATAACCTGCCCAAAGGAGACAAATCTGGGGGGTGTGTGGTCATGGGAACATTACTGGAATCACATGTAGGCATTGATTCTTAGGTCAGGCAGGTAACTAAGATGAAAGTTTTAAACAAAATGGAGTAAGCTGGTTAATATCATTATTTTGCTAGCAATTTGATTTTATTAACTGATTTAGCTTATTTCAGAGGAAAGGGGCCAAAGCTAGGAAACATGGTGCCATAACTCAAAGAGCCATGTGGACACGTGAGAGTTTAACAGCGCAATGGCAAGTAGACAGAGAGAAAGAGAGAGAGAGAGATCAGGGGGGGGGGGGGGGGTGGAGAGAGAGAGAGAGAGGAGATTCACCTCCTCAAAGATGGGGAGGGGGACAAAGCTAAAAAACTATGGTGGACATAGCTTAAGAACACTTAGCCTGGCCAGTGCTTGACAAAACTGTGGCAACTGCTGCTTGAAGTTGAATGCCTTTTTTTTTTTTTAAGTTGGAGTCTCACTCTGTCACCCCAGGTGGAGTGCAATGGCACACTCAGGCCCACCCCAGCGTCGACCTGCTGGGCTCCAGTGATCCTTCCGTCTCAGCCTTCCAAGCAGCCAGAACTACAGGAACACAGTTCCATGCCTGGTTAATTTTTTATTTTATTTTATTGTAGAGATGAGGTCTCGCCAAGTTGCCAGGGCTGGTCTGGAACCAGCGGGCTCAGGCAATCCACTTACCTCAGCCTCCCAAAGTGCTGGGATTATAGGTCAAGCCACTGAGCCCAGCCTGAAGCTGAATGTTTTTTAAACCTTCTCTTTGTTGGGGACAGGTCATTAAGGTGATTGGGTGGTAGTCTGCTCCCTGTCATCACAGAGGGGACAGGTAAGCTTAAGTATTGATATCAGATGAGGGATAGCAGATAGATGGGTGTGCTAGTCACATGATTGCTGCCATGTTGATGGGGCATAGACTTATCTAAGGGATTTTGAAAGCACTAAAGGAAATGGGCAGCTTGAGGAAGGTAAGGGAGCAGAGTGTCTGGATAAGGCTGACTTCAGACAGTGCAGATAATTGTCTTAAAAGGTGATGGAACACACCTCATCAACAAAGGTACCTGCATAATGAACATTTGGATACCTAACCCTGAATTGTACCCCATATCTTTAAAATAAAATTGTTAAAAAAAGTTTCTGGAGTCCCCAAAAGACAGCTTTACAGGATCATAAAATACTTTGATTTTCTTTCTTTATCTGCCAGAGCCAGCTTGAAGAGTAGCTTGCATTAAAAGTTAGCAATTTGGCAAGGAAAAAAAAAAAGGTCAGAGTTTAGACATCATGCTTATCGACATATAACGGAGTTTAGTTTATCACTAATGTCTCCTAAAATTTTTCTTCTTTTTTATACTCATCTCTTCCTTTAGATTTGCTTTTTTCAAACTTTATGCAGTCCTTTGAGTGTCTTTGTTTTGATGCCAGGTGAAATACCTATTTCAGACTTTCTCCTTAAAGAATATATCGTTTTGTTGTGTGAAGTAGGTTATGGCAGTCTTTAAATATAACACTTTTGGGAAGTTTTAATATCAACCTGCCTCTTTGAGTAAGGTTTTTGCTGAGTCCTGTGTTTTCCTCAGTTCTGCTATAAGTTTGATAGTTTTCTGCTTTTGAGTGGAGATTATCATATCACTGGACAATCCTACTTCACACCTCTTGGAACAATAAATGACCAACTAGTGTTAATCGCCATTCATGCTAACATGAAATAGCCTTACAATATTAGTAACTATCTTGGGAAATGTCAGTAATACATTTCTAAGTGACTAAATTAAGGCATTTTCTAATATGGCACATATTTAAAATTTTCTACTCACATGCAGCATAGCAGGAAACAAAGCTTCAAGGCAATTAAAAGAAGAATCATGAAGAACAATACAGCTTTTAATTTGGTCATATTTTCAGTCATTAAAAAGGGTTTCTTAAATAGCTACATAAGTTTACAATCAAGATAAGGATTGTTTCTGAACTATGGTGTTTTGTGGAACATTGAAGACTATGGAAAGATATGCAAAACACACACACACACACACACACACACACACACACACACATACATCTGCACACACTGTATAGTGGTTACCTCAAGGAAGTAGAATCAAGATGATAGTGGAGAGGACTTTTATTTTGCAGTATAAATGCTATTATACATTTTAAAATTTTGAGTCATATATAAAGAAAAGAAAGACAAAATTTTAGAAGGTACTTATGGTCGATGTTATATTTTTCAGTATAAAGGCAGGGATACTAATTACGGCACACTTATTCCTAATACCAGTGAGTCCACCTTCTCTATCCTAGGCTTACACATATTTTTATTTTTTATATAGGTTTCCAAAAATAAAAAATTATCTTTGTTGACAAGAAAATAAATGATAGAAAAAGTATATTTCACTTTTTATTAAAATCAAATCCATCTGAAAATTATAGATTGTCCTACTTATAATATCAAAAGGAAATTTTTATAGTAAGTTATTCAGTTCTGTATATGTATATATATTATCTATATATTCATTCTTTCACTTTAAAAATTACAAGGAAACTAAACAACAGATGATCTACTTCATAGAAATGAAAATTATTATAAAATCAATTATATAAAATTATACAAATGATTGACATGATTGTCTTTGTATAGTAAAAAATAAGATTCAATACTAAAATCTAGTGATGCCTACCATGAAAATTGAATGAATTTTTCTTCAAGGAAAAACCCATTAATATATATATTAGCCTTTGTATTTAAAGGCATTATTTTAGGACTCTTCTCAGGAAACTTAAACTGTTACAAGTATAGATTTCAAAGGCTGAATTGACCAGAACCAAACTGTCTATATTGCTAGGGCAAGCATATAAATATTTAATTTTATATACACTATTAAAATAGTCATTGTTTGAATACCTAATGCATTCCGAAGAAAACATTGAATTTCTAAAAATCTATTAGTCATAATAATTTGGCTTTTGGTAGAAATTAATTACAATTCTTATTTAATAGTTTGATAGTTTATGTTCCATGAGCAATAATATTGAATAACTTTAATTTATGATATAAAACCTAAAGCAAACTGATTTTAATTGACAAAAATTACCATAAAAGTTGCATATGAAAAAAACCCCAAAGGTTTCCATGGCAGAATATACTACATAAAGTCACATGAATTTCTACTTGCTCAGATTCTAACTTGGCATAAGTCTTTCTTAATGAACTTTTGAACAGTGAGAAAACCAAATATTGATGTTGAAAATGTTTTCATTAATTAAGCCTAAGCCAGAATTCTGCAAATAAGAATCATTTTATTTAAACAATTCCAGCTGAGAGAAAACCATTATAACTATTTCCTATTGTTAAGATTCTGACTAATAGCAATGAGGTGCTTTGTATTCTTTTTATCAGAAACTCCTCCCATTTCTTTGTCTTAAAATACAGGCCATACAGCCCAATTTCCAATAAGGTCTAGACTACTCAATTTATATTTAAACCCGGCAAAATGGATACCAAAGGGGCCCAAACTTTATCTGTACAATGACCACTTGTATATCTAATCCTGAATTATACCCCACATCTTTAAAATAAAATACATTTTTTAAAAATCCGGGCAATAATTTTTTAGGGTTGAAAGGCTTGGTCTCAGCAGAATCATAAGACCTCATCAAGAACCGAAACCATCAAAAATTGTAGTCTTATAAATAGGGCATTTTAAATTTTTTGGTAATTGGCACAATAGACATATTAATAGTGATGAGTTTCTTTAGCATTGTTCCTTAAGTTTCTTAAGTCTTATAGACTATTCAGTTATAATTATACTCTATTTTCCTTTCTTACATTAAAGTAAGTTAGATAAATTCAGTCAGTTTAAATAAATTGTTTTTAAGTGAAATTTTATATGAATACTGTTCATAACAATATTATCAAACATCTAGAACTGACGGGAATAATGTCTCTATACCAATATAGATTAGAAGATTTCACTTAATAGGATGTTCCTAATTCTTTACTCCAGTTATAAAAAATACTTTGCTTTCTATCATTCTCTATGTACAATACTTTATCAATGCCACTTTTATTGATGTTGTATACCATATGATAATAATAGAATTGGGAATTTAGTGTGGTACCCATCAAGATACTTCTAGCTTCCAATTTGATCTCTAAAAATTAATATCTTAAATTGAACCTATAATAGTAATGTAAATGAATAGACTGAAAAATCAACTTAACTGAAATAAATATTTTCTCATTTTTAATATTTGCATTTGCTTGAACTATTTTTAAAAATTTGTAAACTTAATAAGAGAAGCATGTATTATAACAACTAGTAGTTTTCAATGTTTTTACATCATTTAGCAAATGAGAATGGAAAAATAACTTTCATTGATACACTGCTCTATTCCTTTATAAAACAATATTAGGAAAATTTGGCAGAGTTTTGCTACAATTGCTGTATGTATTTTTTTCTAAAAATTTATGTGTATGTGTATGTAAACATCATGTTTAATCATATAGTCCTGGGTGGGAAAAACTTGTTTGTGTTATGATCAACTATGTGATCATAATGACAATGAATTCATTACTCCCATGTGTAAGTCCACCATGTTTAATTTCATTAAATCTTTGTTTCAGAGTTTGCATGTGGTGCTTACTTTGGTAGCCACTCTCTTGACATGATAAATAATACTGTATGATCTTTTCTACAATATGCTAAATTTTATGTCTAAAGTGATTGATGTTGGTATGGTTGTTGGCATTTTGATTCCAATACAATATTTGATTTTTTTGTCTTGATCAAAGAACTTCTATCTATATCATCCTGATACATATTCTTAAATCCAAAAAGAAATTAAAAAAAACGTTTGAATTTTATTTTAAAACGAAACTTTTTTTAAACCTTAGCTATCAATAAACTTTTTTTGCCACCTGTCAGATCTGAATCTTCAATTATCAGGTGTTGGCAATTTGGCACTTATATTGCTGATAGGGTCTAGGTTTTCCTAAAATAATAATTGTCCGTATACAATTATAAATTTATATGTAATATAAAAGCTAAAAATAAGATGTGGTCAGTACTTTGTAAAAGTGATAGTTAATATCAAAATATTGCCTGATGCTAATTTTGTCCAAATGTTTACTTGCTAGCATTATGAAAATAATAAAGTTTATTTTTCACAGAATGATGTAGATAGAAAGATCAAGTATAGATGCATTGTAAGGTTACTTGACTTCAATGTGTGTTTGTACTTTTTTTATGATCATCATACTATTAATCTTTTTTCATAATACTTTGCATGACTCTGGCTATTAAATAAGGCTCAAATGCAGTATGCGAATAAACTCTGAATGAACTATCTGGTGGGGTGGTAAATTCCTTTTTAGAGATTAAACCGATCCAGTTCTTCAGAGTGCAGCACAGTTGATAACCCTTTACCTGGAGAAGGAGAGGAGGCAGAGGCTGAACCTGTGAATTCTGATGAGCCAGAGGCCTGTTTTACAGATGGTAAGAAAAAAACAAGACGTTGCATAGCATCCATTTATTACTGTTTTGGGTTTTATTTTAATACCTCACACTTACCAGGGGTTGTTTACTAAAATTCTACCCTGATTCCACGGTGGCTCTATAATGACTAAAGTCAAGACACTAGAGTTCTCTAAGCTACATTTTCCACATTTATGATACTCTACTAATTTCCAATAATAGTTTGTTGTACTGTAAAGCACTCTACTGCTTATTATTTTAGAGGCTTCATTCATATTTCTAGCTCCATGAAATCAAGAATACAAGTTAATGAAATAGATAGTACTGTTGTCATTTTTATCAAAAATTGAAGCTACTCACTCTCAGTAAACTGTTTTAGAGTTCCCAGTTCTTTTCCCTATTTCTTTCGATTCTCAGTATCTGTTCTTACTCTGAAGCTCTGAGGTGTTCTCATCCAAACCTGTGGCTTGGCTTGAATATCCATTTCTGGGCTATTGTCTTACAGTTCTCTTTACCTCTGACCTCTACAACTCCTCCTTGGTCACCTTCACCGTTGTCTTAAAATACCCGAAGTTTGTAACTTTAAAACAAGCTTCAGTGTGGTCTTTTGCATATAATCTCTTCCTTTAGTCTTTATTTCATTTATTAATGCCATGATCTACCTTACCCCTCAAGCTAAACACTGAGATAGCCCTAAACTCTTTTTTTCCAAGTCCTAAGTTCATCAGAACCTAAAGCCCTCCAAAGGATTCTAGGTACTCTAAAATTTAAGAATCCCTGGTGTATAGGATAAAATCTGAAGTCCTTAATTTGGCATGTAAAGTTCTTTACATTTGGCTACTCCTTTTTACTTTCTGCCATACTGAATGTCATACTTCTCCTGGAATTTGCCAAATATTTTATTCACAATGGTAACTTTTATCTTGATCTAGGAAAGTATGTGATATTGTCTGAATAAGTATTATATCATTTATATAAAACCACAAACCTAGGTAAGGTTGCAGCAAAGTACATTAGTACAAAGTACAAGCTTTAGAACCTGATAAAGATGAGTTCTAATTGGTCCGCCACTGAGTCTCTATGAGCTCTTGAGCACATTTTAAAATCTTGCATTCAGATACCTCACCTGTAAAATGGGAATTACAACAATCACAACAACATCCATATCACAAGAATGTTGAGAGGATCAAATAAGATAATGCTTATAAAATTAATTAGCATAGTACCTATCTTCTTTTTTCATCTTTCCTTATCTTTCAAGGGTTTTGTTAACAATCCTATATAAAAGCTAAGCTAGCTTTGATATTAATGACTCATAATCTAGTCAAGAGTTTACTCTTAACATCAGTATTTTTTGTAGAAATTATTAACTTTCTTTCATTGTACAAGATTTTTTCAGTCTCTTATAACAGTCATGCATTAAGTAAAATGAGTGGCAAATCAGGATATCTGAAAACTACAATGAGTACATGAATTTTCTTTAAATATATACCAAATATTATTTTATGTAAGAAGTAAAGGGGTATGATACCCACTCTATATAATTTTGTGCTTGCTGTATTAGAACCATAAGCAGAGAAAATAGATTTTCCTTTAAAAAGTTTTGCTTTAAAAGTATAGACTTTTAAGGATTCCATCAACATGTATGACCTGCTTCTCAATAAACTGATTAGCAGAATGTAGACTTAAATTTGTAGTGATGTTACTAAGACTTTCTCTATTCACTTTATGAATGACCATGACTTAAAATTCTAGGATAACTAGGAAGAAGTTGAGCTTATCAAACAAATTAAGACTTCAAACCTGAATAGAACTTTCGTAACACTTAAACCCTTTACAGAAAGTATAAATAATATACTATTTCAGACTGTAGGTACTGTCATAGTAAGATAGAACTTTACAAAAATTTTTTTCAATCCTATAAAACATCAGTGAAAACACTTTTGTGATTACTTTGAGATAATCTATAACTTCGAAATTGAGGCCAGTGTTGAAGACTTACTATGGAAACACATTTTCAAGTGAACCTTGGCCTGAACCATTGAAAACTTATTGTTGGAACACGTATCTCTGAGTCACATCACTTTGATGTATTCCAGTGGAGACTTATACATTTTCTGGACCTGCCAGGCTAAGAGACTCAGCCTAACAAATTCAACAGAGCAACCAATTTGCTCAATCTTTCAACTGTTTATTCACCTAATCATTCTTTCATCCATGGAACAAATAATTATTAAACACCTGTGTGCCAGGTCCAATTTTGGACACTGGAGGGAGATAGAGCTGTGAACAAAACAATGTCCCCTAGACCATAGAAATATGTAAATATGCAGTAGGTCAGATAAGTGTAAAGTGCTATGGGAAAGAAGAAAAGGGGAATAGCAAGAGTTTGGATGGAGAACCTACTATCATATAAATATAGGGGTCAAAGGATGCCTTTCTATGCAGGTGGCATTTGTTCAGTCACCTAAAGAAAATTGAGTTGGACCATGCAAATATATGAAGGAAGAGTATTTTAGGCAGAGTAACGAAGACACACACCCTGAGGTAAGAATGTGTACAATATTTAAGGAAAATCAAGGAGCTGACATGCATGGAGCACATGGAGAAATGGGAAGAGTTGTTAAAAGTTGAGGTTAGAGATGTAGGAGAGTCCAGATCATAAGAGCTTTGAAGGATGTTATAAGGATCTATCTGATTTTAAAATCTCACAGCATGTAATCTGAAGAGTGAATGGGTGTTTAGCAATGACAGAAACTGGGAGGTTTCTTAGAGATTGCTACAAAAATTCAGATAAGAGGTGAAGGGAACTTAGACTAGTATTGTTGGGGATGGTGCAAGTATGAGATTTTGAGTGTATTTTGAAGTTAGAGCTGAAGGAATTTGCTGACAGATTGGATATGGGGTGTTCAGAAACTGGGAATACACAGTCTCCCAACATAAAGACTTTGAGAAGAGTGAGATGGTCAGTATGAAAAATCATGAACATGTTCACTTATATTGGAAATGACTCTTACAAGTTCATAATTGGTCTACAAGAACTGAGCTAAACCCAATTACAATTCACAGCAGCATCTGGTCTCCAAAGAATTTTGTTACTCGAAAGGTAGCAGAAAAATTAAAGGAAGCATGAAAGACAAGTTAAACCAGAGTAGTGTGCTTTCACTGGAGATAAATGCCAAAATGATTTTGTTGTTCATTGTCTCACATCTGTTGACCCTGTTCAACTTCATTACTATGACTCAACTAATGTGTTTTATTGATTGAACCTCGTTCCTCTTATTCACATTGTCTCATCCCTCTTATGCCATGTCTTTTCTTAGTTCTGTTCCTATTGCTTTGTAATCTAAGTCTTCAGTCTCCTTTCCCAGATCTTGCACTGTTCTTCACTATCCTTAATTCTACATCTTGTCAACCTGTATAATTATGAAAATGATGTGACTTTTTGATTCTACTTGGTTTTATGTTGCACCACTTTTAGAGTATGTAATTAGCAAATTATATAATCAGGATTAGAGTTTAAAAGGATAATCTCATTCCTATAAAAGAATATACTATCTGTTAACTTGGTAGGAAGACCCAACTCATCTCCCCCCCCCAAAATGTTTTGAGTTCATCAACTTCCTGAAAATAATAACTAATTTTAACTTTAAAAACATCATAACCAACTCCTTTGTGCCTTTTATTTTTTCTTTTGGTTCCAAAAGAAAAAATAAAAGGCACAAAGGAGTTGGTTATGATGTTATTAAAGAAATTTTAAGAAATAGTGATAATAAGTTTGTTTTTTCTGTTGTTGTTTTTTTTTGAGTTGGAGTCTCACTCTGTCGCCCAGACTGGAGCGCAGTAGCATGCTCCCGGCCACCGCAGCCTCGACCTGCCGGGCTCTGGCGATCCTTCTGCCTCAGCCTTTCAAGTAGCTGGAACTACAGGTGCGCGCTACCACGCCCGGCTAATTTTTTGATTTATTGTAAAGATGAGGTCTCACCAAGTTGCCCAGATGGGTCTCAAGCCCGCGGGTTCAGGCAATCCACTTACCTCAGCCTCCCAAAGCACAGGATTACAGGCTGAGCCACCGAGCCCAGCTAAGTTTGTTTTCTTAAACAACTTTTACATTTACTGATTGTGCTGTTATATTTTTATTAATGGGTAGTCTGCTTTTGAAGAGATCAGTGGTTTCTTTTTTTTTTGAGAGCATTGGTTTTATATGATGAAACCCAGCATAGACTTTATGTAATGCATCATGGGAGCAAATTAATGAAACCACCCAAAAGAAATAGCATTTACTCAGTGGGACCCATTAAAATGTTTGAGAGGTTCTCTGTTATGTTTACATTTCATTAATAATACATTTAAAGAGAAAGTGTGATAATGTTGCCAACCAGCTAGGTTGGTTATCTCTTGGGATGTGCCTTAGCACAAAAGCCAGATAGCGGTTAAGCACTTCTGCCTCAAAATAAGAGAGAAACTCTCTGAGGTGTGACAAACTCTGAAGGCAATATTTATGAACTTTTATCTCCAATCAAACGTTTACATATTTTTTCTAATTAGAATTTATATTATTTCTTACGTTCCTCAATCATAAGAATAATGCTTCCCTTCAATTTTAAGACTGAACAAAGATAAATCCCAGAGAGTAGAATCTTCTTAACCAAAGGAGTAATTTTCTAATTCAATAATTTATTCCAGAGGTAGATAGATTCTATTCTGCATGTAATCTTTGATTTTAAGTTTAAGATAAATTCTAGTCTCAAGCATTATTAATATTTTAAAATAATCCATCTCAAATTTTTTCCACTCTCTGATGTTTTCTTTTATCCTGAAAGAGATTAACTCTGAGCTAATTTTTGACCTTAGCCTTTTACTCTGATTTCATATCATGTTATCAAATGTTCTTTTCTACTAAATGCATCTGAGATATTAGATAATCATTTTGGTGCAATGATGATACATCCTTTCAGGTCTAATATAATGTTAACTGTAGTTAACAATGGATAAATGTAGCCATGGGTAAATTTTCCATTCACCCTGGTTTTTTTTTCTTACTCACTTAATCTTTGTGTAAATTCTAAAATTCACAGAGATATGTTCTTTCAAATTATTACTAACTGCTTAGAAGACTATAAAACTCTTTAAGGGATTGACTGTTTTTAAAATCAACTATGCACAGCATATTAAACTGTGTAAAGGAATACAGTAAGTATGGTCAGCAGAAAATATGGGTACTACAGGCACCCGTTTTAGCTTCTGGAATTTAGAATCTTCTGGAAAGAAAGGACAGGAACATATAAAATATACATGATAGTAAAAATACCAGAGACTTGGGAAGAGGAAAAAAAATAGGTTGCTACATTTCCTGTAGAGGTAGAAATTAAAGTGCTAAGGAACTAGGAAGTACTTCACATCAACTGGATCAATGCACTATTTTCACTTCAGAAACCTGAAAGAATCCAATACAAACCGGGCTCGGTGGCTCAGCCTGTAATCCCGCGCCTTGGGAGGCTGAGGTGAGTGGATTGCCTGAGCCTGCGGGTTCGAGACCCGCCTGGGCAGCGAGACCTCATCTCTACAAAAAATCAAAAAATTAGCCGGGCGTGGTAGCGCGCGCCTGTAGTTCCGGCTACTCGGAAGGCTGAGGCGGGAGGATCGCGGAGCCCAGCAGGTCGAGGCTGCGGTGGCCGGGAGCGGCCACTGCACTCCAGTCTGGGCGACAGAGTGAGACTCCAACTCAAAAAAAAAAAAAAGAATCCAATACAAGACATCTGGTAAGTGTAACTCATCAAGAGGATTCTAGTTTTGTTGTTTCAGGGAATACGGTTTATGATTATCTGAAGTTTTTACTTGAAAAGCTCAATTCTTTTTTTTCTTTTCTTTCTTTCTTTTTTATTTTTTTATTTTTTTCGAGTCAGGGTTTCACTGTGTTACCCAGGCTAGAGTGCAGTGGCATGATCACGGCTCATGACAGTCTCAACCTCTGGGGTTCAGGAGACCCTTCTGCCTCAGCCTCCAGAGTAACTGAGACTACAGGTTTGTATCAACATGCCAGACTAATTTTTTTTATTTTTTGTAGAGATGAGGTCTCACTATGTTGCCTAGGCTGGCCTCGAACTCCTGGGCTGAAGCAATCCTACTGCCTCGGTTACTCAAAGTGCTGGGATTACAGGTGTGAGCCACTGTACCCACCTCAAAACTTTTTAATGAAATATATTGTTTTGTAATAAAGTATGTTATTTTTTTAAGTGCTTAAAACGAAAACTTCTGAAATAGGTATCAAAGAAGTGTTGCCCATTCTTACTCTCCCACTTCCTACCTTCATCCAAAATGAGGCTTTTCATCAAAAATTTTATGAGAGGAATTAATTGTTGTTACTTTTTAAAACTTATTTTTCTACAAACTCATTCTGGTTGTTTAATCAACTTTAAAATATTTTAATTTAATTTTTCAATAATTATCTTTCTGGGCCTCTCATGTGTAGGACTCCATTCACTCCTCATGAGACTTCTTACTTCTTGATTTCTCTTTTACTGCAGACTCTTGGCTCTCAGTGTAAATGTCTCATCACTCTTATTGTCTCGTTCTCTTTCAAAGTTTTCTTTTACTTGCTTTAGTAGTTGCAGGTAAAGGTGTATCAACTAGTTCTCCAAGGAAAAGAAACTATGCATACATATGTAATTTTATCATAAATATTACTGGATAAAGGATGTGTTGCATGCAATTTACAGATAATAATAATGCATACAACTTTTTAAAAACTGTACAGTTCATATATCAAATTGTTTCTCCCAGAATGCTTCTGCTGAATTTTGCCAAGCTTTTGTATGTATAGACAACCTATGATTGCAACTAATGAAGAAGTATAGTTTTAACATGAATGTTAGTTGGTATTTTCATTTATGTTATTAAGTGAAATGAAGATGCTGTATGTCAGAACTTCACTCATTTCAATAATATGGGAAATTTGTTGTCAAATTAGATAATAGAGTTTGAACATTGAAAAGATTTTATTCAATTTTTGTGTGTTAGTCACAGTGTAATGGTTATAGACACAATATACTTTTACTGTTTATATGTTTTATTAACATTTTCTCCATCACTTCAAGTCCAGAAAAATCAAGCAGCTTTTACTTACAACATTTGAAGATTTGTATAGTGTAATAATTCCCTTCATGATTGATTTCAGTCTACTAATGTGATTTTGCTTAATGTGGAGTTAAGAAGAGAAGCATAGTAGCCCAGTAAAATAACAAACTTCCAGTGTCCAGATAGAATAGACATAAATTGCCTTAAAAACAGTTTCACTAGTTGCAATCATAGGTTGTCTATAGATACAAAAGTTTGGAAAATTTCAACAAAAGCATTCTGGGAGAAACAATCTGATATATGAAATGTGCAATTTTTAAAAAGTATGAATTATTATTATCTGTAAATTGCATGCAACACATACTTTATATCAGTAATATTTATGATAAAATTACATAGGTATGCATACTTTCTTTTCCTTGGAGAACTAGTTGATACACCTTTACCTGCACACCACTCAAGCAAGTAAAAGAAGAGAAAACTTTGAAAGAGAAAGAGACATTAAGAGTGAAGAGACATGTAAACTGAGAGCCAAGAGGCTGCAGAAATCAAGAAATAAGAAGTCTCATGAGGAGTGGTGAACGGAGCCCTAAACGTGAGAGGCCCAGAAAGATAATTATTGAAAAATTAATTAAAATATTTTAAAGTTGTTTTGTAAAACACGGTAAGATAATTAGGAAGTGATATGGTTTTAGTGTTTATTATTTTTTCTTGAAGTAAGTAATTGAATTCTAAGTTTAGATAATCTGATTTTAATAATTGCTACATTTAACAACAGACTAGCAAGAATTTCTGACAATTTAACAATGAGCTATCATGAATTTGTATGGACAGATTTCAGCACTCTATCAAATTATTCCCCTTAAAAGTCTTGATCTACAGTATTCTAGACTTGGCTCTTTTTTTCTCCTCACCTTAAATGTTTTTTTGTGTGACCTCAAAAACAATCCTGACCTCAGCTGATGCATATGTGCAAATGATTACTATGTATTCTTTTATAACCAGACTTTTTTCTCTAAGATTCAGATTCACACCTTGAATATCTAAGGATATCTGTACTTAAACGTTTCCTAGATATCTCAAACTCGTTACTTCCCAAACCAGCTCCTTCCCCTAAGGCCTTCATTTCACCGCTGACATTCACCCAGTCATCCTGGGCCCCTCTCTTTCTCTTATATCCCATATCCAATCAGTCACCAAACTCTGCCAATTTTATCTGACAAGTATGTCTTGAATCTGTTATTGCTCTAGCTCCTAACTAGAGTTGCCCTAATCTATCTCTCCTGACAGGGATACTGAACCTGAATCTGAGATGGTTTTGTGGCTCTGGGTCTTCCCTAACCTCCTACTCCTCTCTATTCTCCACACACTGTTGGAGGCATCTATTTAAATTGTAATTTGCCTGTATCGTTCCCTGTTTACAACCCTTCACTTACTCCTCAACCTCTTTAGGATGTAGACCAAACTCCTCAAGGTGTGCATAAATGCCTTCCATAATCTGACCAATTTCTCTAACCTCTTCTGTCTCCCTTGCCTATTGTGTGCATTTTACTTTTATCACAATTTTGAACTGGTTTTAATTCCTCTGCATGACACTTTTTGCTTCCCTTTTTGCCGGGAATTCCACCCAAACTTGTCTTTGCTGACACTGTGCTTTGATTCATCTCAGGCTCTTCCAGGAAGCCTCCTCTGAGTCTGATCTCTCTTTTCTGAGTCTGATCTCTCTTTTCTGAGTCTGATCTCTCTTTCCCAACAAGCACGTTAGATGTACTTTTTCCAAGCTACCAAACTGAACCTTATATATCAGTCATTTTAGTTGCTTTATATAGTTATAATCATTTGTTTCCTTGGCTAGCTACATAACCAAAACCAAAAATAAATTCCCTAAGGAGAGGAAATCATATACAGAACTGAGTACATAGAAGATACTTAATAAAGGTTTAGTGGAAAAATGAATGAATTCAAGAGTAAATAAACCTAAAAATTTTTGAATAGAATTTTCTTCAATTTTTTTATAACAGTGTATTTTATACCTAAAATTCAAAGTCAGATTTGGTTTTTTACTTAAAATATTTGAAACAGTTTCATCTGCATCTTTAATCAAGGTGAATTTATTTTGAACTTAATTTCAGAAATTTCCACTGATTTTCTTAATATTGTTTAGAAATGTGTATTTTGAAAAATTTTTAACAGAAGAGTTGGAAGCCTCTCAAATTATAGATCCACACCCAGGAAAATTTATCTGTCAGCAAAGAAGGCCCTGCAATTCATTCCATCTTCAGATTTGAGGTCATTCATTCATTCATTCCTACATTAAATAAAAGTGATTTAAACACTGTGGAGAAGATTTATTTTTTAAAAATCAGAAAATTACAGAAGATGAAAATGCATTCTAAGTTGAAAACAATTTATAAGTATTAAGAAAACAGCATGATGAATTAGAAGGGGAGAAAAGGCAGCATTCAAATTGAATCTATCTAAAACTGAGGGTATAGATGTTGAAGTCATTTGGTTAAGGAATTGTCACAGAGAATGTTTTACGTTAAATAATGTACTAAGAATTTAATTTATTTTGAATAACAAGATTTTGCATGCATGTCTTTCTTGCCAGGTTGTGTACGGAGGTTTTCATGCTGCCAAGTTAACATAGAGTCAGGGAAAGGAAAATTCTGGTGGAACATCAGGAAAACCTGCTATAGGATAGTTGAACACAGTTGGTTTGAAAGCTTCATTGTTCTCATGATCCTTCTCAGCAGTGGTGCTCTGGTAAGTGAATAAGTTAGTCAATAAGTTGACTAAGTCAATATCCTTAATAAGTGAGCCAAAAAACTATAAATATCATGGCAAGTCAGTTTACCTAGTATTAATCCCTATGACTAGTACCGAGAACAACATTTTATTTAAGCTCAGTAAATATTTGTTGAGCACTCCTACATGCTAGGCATTATCCTCACTAGTGTGAATGCTATTGTCCAACGAGTCACTGGGATGCCTAGATAGTAAAAAAGAGAATTTTCTTTATTGGCAAAATCAGTTTGCAAACCAGGGAGAGAGAGTCTACAGCATAAACTGAAAGTGCTCTCTCAGGAATGAAGAGAAGGCTAGACATTTTATTCAAAAAAAAAGGAATGTTATGTATTACTCATTGAGAAAATTTATTGACACTAGTAAGAGTTTGAGGAGATGCAAGTTTCAATTCGTGAACAACAGTGATGGCCAAATTAGTCTTAGAGTTACTGCAAGCTATCTCAGAAGCTATAGATGAAACTGGTTTCAGGTTACCACAAGCAGCTTCAGCAGTTGGGCTTGCAAACAGTTACATTCTTGGAGAAATGTTTCATGCCCTAGGTGCTTTTTCTTCCTGTCTTAACCGATTGTGTTTTAGTTGGGTATGACAAGAATTATTCCATTTGAATGATCAACTTCCACAACGCAAAGGTGAATGAGATCCAAGTATTATTCTCAAGAAGCTAAGAGAGCAGTGGAGAAGAAATACAAACAAGTAACTGTAGACCTGGTATGCATTTGTAAGTGTAGTGTATATGTGATAAAGCACTGTAGTAAGGAGAACAATTGTCTGCTTGCAATTTCAGAAAGGTAAACGGTTCATCACAAGTTCTAAAAAGATGAATAGAAATTTTCCATCTAGGCAAGACAGGCTGAGGGGAACAAGTGTATAATGGTGAGGATGCATAACACAACATCCTATGTTCAGGAAATTAAAAGTTGCTGAACTGTAGTGAGTGTTATGGAAGGAAACATATATAGGTGACTAGAGGTACTGTGAGAAAGATAGGTAGTGTCAGCTCATGAAGCATCTTGCATGTTATGATAAAGGAAAACACATTGTAGTTTTAAGATGAAGGTGGGACAAGTTTCTTATTCTTGCACATATACAAGCACCTACTATGAGAGTTTAAAGAGATCTGGGAGAGTTACAAGCTTCCTGAACCTTCTCTTGATCATCTTTTTGCCTTCAGACACTAACAAAGATGAGCCATTAGAAGCCATTAAGATCCAGCTAGACAGATCACTGGAAGTTGTACTGAAAACAGAATACTCAAGAACTTTATGAATTGCTTTATAGATAGTCTTCATGGATCTGTGACTTGATTGTACTGTACTTGTGGGCTAATAGGTTAACCTGTTAGGGCTCTGTGGATGCTGGCAGAGATATGAAGTACCTGGGTCAGAGATAAAGACTTAATTACTCATTCACAGAAAATAGCATGAGCTTTAACATGTTTGTGTTGGTTCCCCATTTCTACAGGTCTCATGGGGACATGATATGGGCATGAATAAATGCCGTACACACAGTGGGTTGACATCACAGCCAAGGAACCCTGAACTTAGGGAACCCATCCTTTTATAAAAAGCAGTAAGCCACCTTGCTTTGTCCCTGAGAGAAACACTATCTTATCCCAAGATTACTTGATGAAAACACAACCCTGAGAAATGGCCTGGGGAAAGAGCAGTCAGGGTGTTTCAGTGTTGGCATACTCGGCAAGAACCTGCAGGGGCCCTCAGGACCCCACAAGGATACCTCTCATAACAAGTTTCATCTCTGAGAAACAGAAAGCATAACAGGAAAAGCACTATTCTACTTCCCTGGTGTCATGCAAGTAGAAATCTTGATAGTGTCTACAGCATCTTGTACTAATAACTACGAAGGTTTATCATGACTGAGACTTTCTGAGAGGAACTTACAAAAAAATTTAAAGAAAAATTAATTGTTCAAAATGTCTAAAAAAGGAGTATGACATTTTGGGAAGGTCATTCTCAAAACTAGATTTCAAGTGAATCATATGAGAAATAAAGGGGAAGATATTTCAAGAAGCTGGTGTTTGTACTCAGGGAGTTTGCCAATTAAGCTAGACTTTAAAAATATCTGTCTACAAAGTAAATGGGAAGTAATAGCTCTCTTTTAGTATATATTTATTGTTTTTCAAAATCTTTTTTTAGATTTTCTCATTTAATTTTTAAACAAGCTTGTGAGATTATACTGTTTTCCTTATTTTACCAATGAGAAATCCGAGCACAATATTAAAAGTCGTCTAATGTCCTAAAGATAGTAAATGACACAGCTGTAACTTAACTGAAGTCAAAAGTCAAATTCAACATATGCTTTCATAGTGTTGTGGCTCTTCTCACATAGAAGTGAATGAGTGGTAACTGAAATCAGTAGAGCACACATGTCATCCTTTCCTCCTTGTTCCCACATCCGCAAAATTGGTTCTGGAAGCCAAGACCCCTGTGGGCTGAATCCTGTTTGAGGCTCTGGGACCAATCAGAGTGAGGTATACTCAGGCAGAGAAGTTGATTCTAATCATCAAGATTTGCAGCTAGCTCTGCTCTCACCCTGCACCCTAGTTCTAGGAACAGGTTTCTTTTTGCGTGTTTGTGTGACTAAGCCCCTTCCTTGCCTTGTATTTCAAGAACGGAGTCATTGCCATAGTTTCTGTTTAGATGGCTTGCCTGGTTCCTCCAGAACATGGAGAAGAGGGCAGGAAATTCCTGAGGGCTGGAAGCCTTCCTCTGCACTTCAATGCTACTGACTTTCAGACCCTCTGTCAGCTGCTGGGACCTTCCTTTTGCATCTTAGTAGGTCTTCCCTTTCTCTCTGCCTCAACTTCTCTGTTTTCTTCAATATTCATACCAACAGTTTCTGAAAAGTGCTAAGGATAATTTTTCAAGCATTGACTGTAGAAGTTAAAATAGACTGCAAATAGCACATGACTGTGGACTTGTAATACAATGTTAGCCACTAAGGATACGGGTCCTTTGATTTTCATTTCCTCCAACAAAGTAAATAGTTTTCAGCCTGGAAGAGAAAATCCTAATACTTTAGAACTATTTAGATCAGCAATCATTTTCAGTATTTCAGTGAGCCGAATTCTGAAAGTCCAGACAAATTATTTGCCAAGGAACTTGTGGCTATGACCACAATATTGTTGTCTGTCAAATTTTTTTGGAGAGTATTAAAAGGTATCATATTCATGGAGTGAATACAACAATAATTTTTAAAAGTTTAAGCTTTGAATGATAAAATGTGGATGCAGAATTCAAAGGAAAAAGTCATCCTTTATATTGGGTGACCCTAATAAGCTACTGCAGTCATTCATTTAGCAAATCTTTCTTGCCTCCTGAAAGGTTCTTGACATGGTGCTAGGCACCAGGATACATAAACCATGAGAGCTGAAAGAGTGACTCCAAATCCTACTGATGGGTTCAAAGGAAAATTTAGATGAGAAGGATTTATAAAAGACCCTCAGATCAGTCTTAAATTTTTAGGATTTATTCAATCTGAATGGGGGGAAAAAAGAGCAGTCAGATTAAAGTGGAAATCCCTATAGGTGCCAGATGTTGTGATTCTTTGGTGGATTAAAAGTAATTTCATTCATTTTCACTCTTTCTCTTGACCTCTGGTGAGAAGGCTAGAACTAAGTGTTACACAGTAGTCATAAACCAGAAAAAGTCAACTTACCCACATCAGAATTAGATTTCACTGGTTTTGGCATTAGAAGTGTACTTATCCTGGCTGTGTAATGAATCATAAGTTTTAAGTTGTGCATGACTGAAATTTTAATATTATTCTACAGGCTTTTGAAGACATATATATTGAAAGAAAAAAGACCATTAAGATTATTCTGGAATATGCTGACAAGATATTCACATATATCTTCATCCTGGAAATGCTTCTAAAATGGGTAGCATATGGTTATAAAACGTACTTCACCAATGCCTGGTGTTGGCTGGATTTCTTAATTGTCGATGTAGGTATTTTTGAATGCATTTTCAAAGAGGATCTATTCTTACTAAATGTTCTGAAAAAGCTTCACCAATGTTGTATATTATCATATTTTAATTTTGGTTAGCTCCATGTATGCTCAGGCTATATTTGTTAGAAATAGTAATACAGCCAGTGGAAATACTTCTGCAAGGAATATTGCAACAGAAATTCTTCAATAAATGTAAATTCTCTTCTGTACCATTCTAGTGGTTATAGTTGACTTTGGAATGTTCTCTGAAATTGGAGCAGAGTGATTTAAAACAACAACAACAACAACAACAACATTATTTTAGTATCATTCCTGTTAGGAACAAGAACAAAATTCAACACTAGGGGATGGAAAGAGATAAGAGCAGCGAGACAGATTAAAGAGATGAAACAGTGATATTTCACAATATAAAATTAGAATATCAAAGAGGATGAGGGGTATATCAAGTTGTCTGATGAGTGAGTGAGCTAAAGTTTATGTAAAAATGGTAGAGCTAAAGCTAACTATGTATTCGAGGGAAGAGATGGCATGAAATTTTAAAATATTTCTTAGTCACAATGATAGGTTGAACCAAAGGAGACACAACTGTGTCTTCAATGGCAATGGAATAGTGAAGTAGGCATTAATAATTTTACATAATAAAATCAAAGAACTTTTGAAGATTTGGATAATAGAAAATGCATAAGAATTTTTAATGTATGCATTATTTTTAACAAGGAAAAATGTTTTTACAGGCTCCTTGTTAAGATAATCAGGAAAGAAAACTTAAAACAGTTGGTGAAATCAAGGAATATAATGGAAATTAATGGTACAACACCCATTATTACCCATTCATTTTTATGGAATGTACTCTATTTAATGTTTATGGTATTATTTAATAATATATTGTTGTATATCATATTATTTTAAAGAGAGTTATTGAATTAATTTATAAATTCACTCTCCAAGTCTTGTTTTTTTTTAGAATAATATGTCCCTCATCTTTTAATAATTATTCTAGATTTTCAGAAATCTAGCCTTTGTGGTTAGGTAAAAACATCCTGTAATCATTCAGTGTTTTTAGAGATTTGTTTTTATATAAGTCCTGGAATAATTAGAGGTCAACATGCAAACTTTTATGTGCCAGTAAGTGCTTTAATTAACCAAGGATTTGCATCATCATATTTTTCAGAAAAGGTGAATTAATACAGCATCATTCATGGGTAAAAAAAGTATAAATAAGCAAGATCATAAATAGCAAAATCTGACTGCAAAATTTAACCCAAACTAGTCATGACTTAAAAGTAGTTTCTCAACTGCTATTAAAAGCTCAGTAAATTTTAAATTTTTTAACAGCACAATATATTAAATATTAAAAGCAAGATTATTTTTATTTTCTATATAGGTTATGTAAAAAAAGTTTTCAAAGTATAGCTAGACAATACAACTCATATGTTCTCTTGTGCTTCCTCTGTGAGAATTCTAATTTTTGAATATTAATAACTCGAGTATATTAAATGATTTCATATTGTTTATTTTTTATTAACCTTTTATATATCAAGTTATCTTAAAAAATGGTAAAATGGATGTTTTTGTAATATAACAGTTTTAAAGAACGGCTAACTAAAATGATAGAAGGAATGTAAGTTTTTCCTCTTAAGTTTTAAATAATATTGTCTTCCAAAATTTATAAAATTTTAAGATATTCAAAAACTTTAAAAATATTATTACAAGCATACTCATTTTTAGCACTCAATATAAGAAATTAAAAGGGGTTTTTTTTTTAATCCAGTCTAGTTTCAACGGGCAACACAGAAACAAAGAACAGAGTACCATATGTTCTCACTCATAAGTGGACCTTGAACAATTATAATACTATAAGAAAGGGATTGGTAGTAGTGGGAAACTGTCAGAGGAGAGGGTGTGGGATTGGCAGTTGAGGGAAACTGCTAGGGGAAGGAGGGGCATACCCAATCAACAAGGGTACCTGCATAATCAACGTTTGTATACTTAACTCTGAATTGTACTGCACATCTTTGTCATTAATAAATAAACAAATAAATAAATAAATAAATAAATAAATGTTTTAGAAAAAGAAGAAGAAAAGAAAAGAAAAAGAAAAAAGAAACAAAAAGTTTACAATTAAAGTTTAAATAAAAAGCTTAAAATAAAAACTTTACAAGTAAAATTTAATTTATTTTGCAGTCAGATTTTGCTATTTAATAACAAATCTATTTTTAAATATTATTTTATTTTGTATTTAAAATCTGAACTGGTGATTCTCAATGGACATAACATCCTGTTTATGAGTAAGTAAGATGTGGAACTCAGGGAGGTATATAACTTCAATTTGAAGTAGTATTTAATATTTTGGAAACAAACAGAGTGCAAAACATGGAGAGGAAGCCTCCACACAATATTCCTGTTGATAAAGATGCAAGTGTAGGGAGGCAACTATGGGGGAGGGGTTTTTTTTCTTCAAAAATTGAGAACATTATCTAGAGCAGTTGTTCTCAAAAAGTGATCCCTGAACCAAAAGCATTGGCACATGTAGGTGGGAACGTGGGAATTCAGAGTCTCTGTATTCCTTCAAGACCTACTGAATCAGAAACTTTGAGGTTGGGACTCATCAGACTATTGTAACAAGCTCTACAGATGATTCTGGTGCATATTCATGTTTTAGAACAACCGATATGATTTGCTGTTCAGAGAATGGATCCATTTGATATCTGCAGGCTTCTTGATTATTTGAAACTTATTTGGACTGAGCATTATTTACCAGTACAGGCACATATCTGTATATATACACATGTATGCATAAGATGTTGAGTATATTATACTATAGTCTTATCAATAATATGCATATATTATATTTAGCATCTTAAAACTCACTTAACAGTGGTTTGCAGAACAGGCCTGCTACTTTTTTTAGTTTTTAGTAGAAAAACAGGTTTATTGAGTATGCTACAAGGAATATAGTGGTATAGTTGGCACAGCAATAAGAGAACTGTCCACCCAGGTCTACCACTTTTTTAAGGGCTGTTTACATAAAAACAAATGTGTCTTAACCTACTTTGTTGCTATAACGGAATATCAGACATGGGGTAATTTATGTTAAAAAGAAATGTATTTCTTACAGTTCTGGATGCCCGGATGTCTAAGGTCAAGGGGCTACAATCTAGTAACCTTCTTGCCAGTGAGGACTCTGTAGCTTCCTGAGGTGGTGCAGGGAATCACATGGTGAAGAGGTACACTGAGAGTCAAACTTGCTTTTGTAATAGACCCACTCTTGTGATAACTAGCTGACTCCTGTGATACCATTAATCCCTTACTCTATATTTATGAATTGATTAATGCACGTATGAGGGCAAAGTCTTCATGATCCAATCACCTACTGAAGACTCCACCTCTTAGTGCTGTTACATTGGGAATTAAGTTTCAACATGGATTTCAGAGAGGACAAACATTCAAACCACAGCACAACTTTTTATTTTTGAGCCAGGATCTTGCTTTGCCATACAGGCTGGAGGACAGTAGTGAAATTATATTTCGCTGCAGGCTTCAACTCCTGGGTTCAAGCATTCCTCCCACCTAAGCCTCCCAAAGGGATGAGATTATTATATAGGAGTGAGGCACCACACCAAGGCACAAGACATTTTAAACCTTTGTTTTTCTCTCATTGCTTAAGGAATTAGAAAGAAAATGTAATGTTACATTAACCCTGCCTGCTTTATAAGTCAATTTACTTGTCTCTGATAGCAGCAGCAATGAATTTGTTGTATTCCATAAATAGTTAAATACTAGTAAGCTGACTTTCTTGTACTCCTATTTTTTCCTTGAAAACTTGATCTTGTAGTCACTACCTTACTTTGTAATGAAGAACTGCCTTTCAGCATTGTTCTTAAACATTGTCTCCTGCCACAGAGTGTGAAACAAATGAATACTTTAAATGGAACTAATTCAGGGAGTGAATGCATTTACAGATCCAGATCTAAGGTCATAGGGGAGTTCATTGTTCTGTTACTGAAATGTGTATTGATTGTATTTCTGTCCATGTTCTTTCCTCTGAGATCATTTATGAGAAGAACACAAACTTTTCTTGGTTACTGGTTATGGTAATCATGGCTGGCCTATCTAACATGATAAGATTCTTCTAGATCCATGTTGTTGTGAAGTCAGTGAGATTACTTCCTTTCATTCTCTCTTTAGTATAAATGAGATTTTTCTCCTTCTCGTTATTACCAGGTAGACATTCAATGCCAAACCTGAGAAATTTTAGGGCAGAAGCAATCTTGTTAAGACTTTACGCATCTCAAAATCATGATTCTTTGATTAAGATTTATACTAGAATTTAGATTTAGTTGAATGCATGCCACACTTTTATGGTTTAACTTCATAATCAGACACTTTTGCTCTCAGTTTTATTTCAATTGAAATGTGGATTATTGTTCTAAATAAATGTTCAGATTTAACAAGTGATTACATAACTATGGGCTACAAAAGTGTGAAAAGCATATGCATTATTTCTATTCAGATAGAATAAATAACCTACTTTCCTTCCATCATTTCTTCTTAATTTGGTCAACCTCCTTTTAAAGCTATTTCCTTACAAAACCAATTATCTCTCCCATTTTTTGAGGCAATGACTAGATAATTTTATGTATAAAAATTATATTGTTCCTTTGCAGCTGCTCTAATGAGTTTCCAAATTCACTTTTTATATTTTATTATTTTACTGACAAAACTAATAAAAATATTTTTTTATAGGTTTCTTTGGTTACTTTGGTGGCAAACACTCTTGGCTATTCAGACCTTGGCCCTATTAAATCCCTTCGGACACTTAGAGCTTTAAGACCTCTAAGAGCCTTATCTAGATTTGAAGGAATGAGGGTAAGAAAATACTACTCTTCCTATTTTTTATTTTTTAATGGGGTATAAAAATATGAAAAAATATGAATGTAGAAATTATGAACTGTTTATATTTCCACATATGTATATGCACATATACACAGTAATTCAGTGCATATTGTTTAAAAAGGCATAAATCAAACAGTAATACATACTTTATCTAACATTGTTAGGTAATAGAATGATCAAAATAAGTGACTTTTCCCCTTTTAAATGGAAATCTTCCCGACTAGGAAATTCAAGTGAAGGCGACACTAATCTTAGTCTTGACACCATCTCTCATACCTAAGTCATCAAAGACTTGCTTATATCAGGTGCTCAAATAATATTTGTTTAAAGAACTATCATCAGCTATCACATTTAATTTCATCCTTAGAATAATGTTTCAAAGTAAGTGAAATTATATCCAAATTACATTTGAGAAAACTACAGCTCTGAAAGCTTACTTAATTTGCATTAGGCTGCATGGTGCCTGAAAAGATATTCATTGACTAGAAAAGATATTCATTGACTAGAGACAAACAAGTTTAAAAAAAGGAACAACTACCACCTACCTAAGAGCTGGATTAAACCAGCAACTTTATAAAATACATGGATAATACATAAAATACAACCTTATTGTCTGTAATTCATCTATATCCTCATGCATTGCAACTTTTCTTAAATTTCTTATTCTCTAGATTATACCTGCTTTTTCATGCCTTTGTTGTTTTCTCTACCTGGAAAGCTTCTCCCTACCCTGTTTCATCCCTAACCCATCAATATAGCAGAAAAACACCTACCTATCCGTTAAGGCTCAATTTAAATTTGCCTTGTCTATTCACCAGCAGGCATAACTGGGCATTCTTTCTTTCTGTTCGGGCACCTGAAACCCTCATGATATTGTATTTTACTTATTTGCGTACCTAACTGCCTCTCTACCTTACAGTCTCTGAGCAATTTAATCTGGAGATTAGTGTGGCTTACTGGTGCTCTAAGTGTGGCATTATCGGAAAACATATTATAAAGGCAGATTCATGGGCCCCATCCCAAACCTACTGAATCAGAACTCTTGGATGGTACCGAGAAATTTGTGTTTTTATCATCCTTAATTTAACTAACACTAAAGATCTTTCAGCCTAGCAGATCTTTATAATGATCCTGGCAAACCTAATGATGACTGTAACCTCTACTACTTAATGTATCCATTGTTCCCAAGTATAAAAGAGAGATCGTGATAATACAAAAAAATTTAATAAACAAGATTCAAATAATCTCTTATGGAAGAATTTAAAAATTTCAAGTTTCACTTTATGCAAAAACGTGGTATTAGAATTCATTGACATTAACTTAATTTTTTCAACATTAGTAGAATGTTACAATCTATCATACAGCATACTGCATTTTCATGTACAAAGAACACATTTTCCCCTACAAAACCACTTCCTTTAGTGATTAAGCCAGGCCATTACTTTACCCTGTCTGTTCCTTGTTCTTTATCTATAATACGATAAATTGGATGCAGGAAAATGTTTTAATATATTATGAGGGGCAAAAAGAAGTTTTTAAAAATACTTTGGGTCATTTTTAAAAATAAATGAATCATGTATTTGAGGCCTTTCGTAGTCAGCCTGTTTGAGTCCTAAGGCTCTTGAGTTTTTTAACTGGATTCTCATCAGAGCAATAGGTACCTGTCTTTCCCAGAGACCCATCATTACTCATATTTTTTCAGAGAACATTTTAAACATCAACTATGTGTCAGCTGTTGTGCTACAAAAACCACAGAGTACAATGGTACATAGACCCCAGATCTGCAAGAGTCAGTAGGGCCAGTGGTCACAGGAAAGACAGATGGACATACAATGCTACAGAGATATGTAGGAGGGAGTGGCTACCTGGGGAAAGTTTGGGAAGGCTTCATAAGGAGGTGACATTTCAGACATTTCATGACTGAAAGAGTGACCCCCCCACATCACAGGCAGGTAGGCATTCCAGGCAACAATACCACATGGTAAGGAGGCACAGAGCAGAGCTTGCAAGGTGTGCTTGATCAATGACTGGAAAGATCAGTGTGCCTAGGTAATAAGCTTAAGTGGGAGAGTAGCAGGAAATGAGGATGAAAACGTAGGCTTGACTAAGAGCTGGCTACTTTGAACTTCTCTATTTCTGTTCTTCCAAACCTTTTGGGGAATCACATATGCTCTAAAGATCTGCTGACAGTAAGAATCATCAGCCGGGTGCAGTGGCTCAAGTCTGTAATCCCAGCACTTTAGGAGGCCGAGGTAAAGGGATTGTCTCAGCCCCCAGGTTTGAAACCAGCCTGAGCAACTTGGCAAGACCTCATCTCTACAATAAATAAAAATAAAAATAATTAACAGGGCAAGGTAGCGTGCGCCTGTAGTTCCGGTTACTTGGAAGGCTGAGGCAGAAGGATCGCTGGAGTCCAGCAGGTCAACCCTGGGGTGGCCATGAGCGTGCTCCTGCACTCCAGCCTGGGCAACAGTTAGACTCCAACTCAAAGAAAAAAAAAATAAGAATCATCTCTCCAGAAAGACAGAACAACCAAGTTTCTCCTAAAATGTCGTGCCCCAGGGAACCTCTACAAGTCCATGGACTCCAGGGTAATAGTCAAGGCTGTGGACCAGAGGTCAACAAACCCCAATCCATGGACTGGTTGCATGTTTTTGTAAAGGAAATTTTATTGAAACACACCCATGCCCATTTGTTTATGTATGGCCTATGTCTACAATGGCAGAGTTGAAAAGTTGCAGTAAAGATATAGCCCGCAAAGCCTAAAAATATTTCAGAAAATGTTTGCAAACCCCTGCTCTGGACAATCTGAAAAGTAGTCAGAGATTCTTAATGTTTCCTCTTTTGGAAGTGTCTTGAGAGCCTCATGAATATATTGCAGAAAAGAGAGGTTACAATGCTACTTCTCTTAAAAAAAATCATCTTTAACACATTTGTAGTCGAATGGAGGGCTAAAATATAAGAAGACAAGTAGATTTTGAAGGACAGTGAAGGACAGGATAATTAAGGAAATCTGGAGAGTGTTAAATGCTAAAAATTGGAGTGGTAGGTGACACTGATTATCAATAGCAGTAGGAATGTTGAAATGCAGAAATAAAGGAAGTATTAAAAACTAAATGTAATTTTTGTTTTAATTGAGGCTAGCACTGTCTATATTTACCCAAGGACTTACATTTAAAGTATTTTTTGAGCAAGAATAAGCAATTCAAAAAGATTATTCTTATTTTATAGAATGAGCCAAATCTAAGGGGTTCAAACCATTGCACGACTCTCAATCTTAATTCCATCTAATATGAACCAATAGTTTCTCTATATGAGGAAATCGTTAATGCTGGCAATTCTAGGATCATGAACATTTAAATGTACATGTTTTTTATTTTTATTATTTATATTTATAAATTTCTTTCCCAGAGTGTGAAGATTTTACAACTTTATCAATGTTTTTTTTTAAATTTATGTTTTCACTTATTTAAGCTATCATATCATCTCAGTTATTTTTGTCTTATATTTTGCTGTGTGATAATCATATAATTTGTAAGCCTGGTGATACAGGGCTCATATCTCATTTTGTCTTACTTGACATACTGTTAAGTCACACTCAATAAATATATGTCTGTTGGTTGATTTGAGATCTTACATGCTTAAGGGTGGTTTTTCTAATTTATTTAAGTCAACATTGGGATCATTAATGGTGATTGCTTACCATTTTTTACTAATCCTAATCATTCTTTTCTTTCTTCTGAATACTAGGTGGTTGTAAATGCACTCATAGGAGCAATTCCTTCCATCATGAATGTGCTACTTGTGTGTCTTATATTCTGGCTAATATTTAGTATCATGGGAGTAAATTTGTTTGCTGGCAAATTCTATGAGTGTATTAATACCACAGATGGATCACGGTTTTCTACAATTCAAGTTCAAAATCGTTCCGACTGTTTTGCCCTTATGAATGTTAGTCAAAATGTGCGATGGAAAAACCTGAAAGTGAATTTTGATAACGTTGGTCTTGGTTACCTATCTCTGCTTCAAGTTGTAAGTGACCCCTTTTTCATGAATGCTTGGTATTTTAATGGATATGGGATAAAGGATATAAGTCATTCTTTAAATAATCTATTAATTGAAACTTAAAGATAAAGTACTGTATATTAAAAACAGAGTCTTGGGCAAGCCCATGGAGTCCCCTCCCACTGTGGGAGCTTTTCTGTCCTCTCAATCCTGCTTTCAAAAAACAAAGCAAAACAAACAAACAAACAGAAACCAGAGTCTTTCCTAGAATGGGTGCCTACAGGAATTAAGAAGCATAGGTTCTGTTGCATTTGAGAATTATTAACGTATAATTGAGTTTTTGGTGTCATTTGGACCCCTACCTTGCCCCATCTGAATATTGCTTCAAAAATGAGTAGTTACTATAGGACTTCCTGCTTTATTCTATAGAAGAATGAGAGAGTCTTCCCACTGGCACATAAAATCCTTAAGAAATGAAGAAAAAATACACCTTCATTTTCAAAAAATTATCTTCCACCTTTGAAAAAATAAAAGATAATGTATAAAATTCACAGGCAGTTGTAACAATTTGGAAATAATTAGCTAGAACTAAAATTTAGAATGTGACTTGGAATGTGTCCTTTTAAACAAAATGGTATCTTTATATTAAACAGATATTTTGAAATATAGCAAAACTTACTAATTTAATATTACTGAATATGGTAACATTAACCAAACAAAGCTATATTTATGGCTAATTTAGAGTAGAAGCTTCACATTCAGATTCTACACATGTTATATTTACAGGCAACATTTAAAGGATGGATGGATATTATGTATGCAGCAGTTGATTCTGTTAATGTAAGTATTGATCATAATACTAAACCTTACCATTTTAAAAAGCTCCTTAGTTTACTTCAGTGGTTTTCAAACAATAGCTTCTTGGAGCCCTTGGGATGTACAAAAGCAATGAAGAGCTTCCACCTGATAGTAGACTAGTAGTTACAAGTGCAGAGGTTGGAAACAGCCTAATATAAATTCTGATTCTACTGCATAATTCCAACTCTGCAACCGACTTTGAGCAAATTACTTTACTCTATGAGACTTAGTTTACTCAACTATAAAAAGATAGCTATCCGATGTCTACCTCATAGTGCTGTTGTGAGGATTCAACAAGAAAATACAGTAGTAGCTAGATGCACTGACTCACACCTATAATCCCAGTTGAGGTGGGAGGGTCACTTGAGCCCAGGAATTTCAAGGCTGCATTGAGCTAGGCTTGTGCCACTGCACTCTAACTTGGACAACAGAGACAGACTCCATCAAAGAGAGAGAGAAGAGAAGAGAAGAGAAGAGAAGAGAAGAGAAGAGAAGAGAAGAGAAGGGGAGGGAGGGAGGGGAGAAAGAAAGAGAGAGGGAAGGGAGAGAGGGAGAAAGAAAGGAAGAGAGGAAGGGAGGGAGGGAGGGAGAAAAGAAAAAAAGTTTAAAACTTAAAAAAAAAAGGAAGATGCAAATAGAGCCTTTAGCACAAGCTGGCAAAACTAAAGGGTCAGTAAATTTTTGTTTATTAAAATAAAAATGAAATGCTTTTTATTTATAGTTTTTACTGTTTTTATATTTTAAAACACCTTAGAAGAACTCCTATGGAATAAGTTCCATGCGAAGAAAATTTGAAGATTGCTAGCTAGTTTGTATTGTCACAAGATCTATTAAAGACATATTTGGAATCAAATGAAAATAAATAACAAAATGTTTATAAATATGATGTCACCTTTACAGTATTTTAAAATAAAAAACACACTTTAGGTCACTTAGTTGTGAAATTGTCCTACAAAACTGAAAACAAATACTGCATAGGTTAGGCCCTTTGTAGTCATTTGAAGATTATATTTATGTACATAGTGATTATGTAAAAACTGTTTAGTGCTGAATTTTTTTTTGTATTTCTCCTTTTTATTTTAAAGATGTGGAGTACAATTCAGGATTAGGTATACAAATGTTCATTATTCATGTACCCTTGTTGATGAGGTGTGCCTCCCCCCTTAATGTTGAATACATTTTTTAAAATGATTAAGTTAAGCCTCAACAATGCTATGGTTCCTGAAATACCAAGTTTACCTAGGATAGCACTATTTAGATTGCCTTGTCAAACCATGTGGTAAACAAAATGATAAATGCTATTGTCAACATAATGCTAACTTTTGTTAACAAATAACTTTTGCTATTTTATAGGTAAACAAGCAGCCGAAATATGAATACAGCCTCTACATGTATATTTATTTTGTCATCTTTATCATCTTTGGGTCATTCTTCACTTTGAACTTGTTCATTGGTGTCATCATAGACAATTTCAACCAACAGAAAAAGAAGATAAGTATTCCTAGCATTTTTTCATGATAATAAAAAGATTGAACAATTATTTTTTTAAAAAGTGAAACTTAATTTGATATTAATTAGCAGTTTGTTTAATTAGAACTCCATTGATTTTTCAAATAATTGACCAATATACAATTACACATATATTTACCCTCATTCATGTCTACACAAAAAATAACTTCCTAAATCATAACTCTTTTTAAGCAATACATCAACTATTCTGTTTCTTTCCAATGCTCCCTATAGAGAATTTAATAATTTTTAAAAAGTTAATGCACTAATAATTTATTCAAAACACATTTTGTAAGAAGTTATTTTGTTCTGAGCCACAGGTGTGCCTTGGTTTATGGCAACATAATTTCAATCTCTCTCCTTGTAGTCACACATCATCCTCTCTTTGTGTGTTCTCTCCTCTGCTAATAAAGACACCAGTCACAGTAGATAAGGGTCCATCCTAGTCCAGTATGACTTCACCTTAACTTAATTATATCTGCAATAACACTGTTTCCAAATTAGGTCTCATTCTGAGAAACTAGATGTTAGGATTTCAACATGTTTTGGGGATGCACAAAATTCAATACATAATATCTATCATAAAAGATATTATTATATACTCTACTTATAAATGAGGAATGACACAGAGAGGTTAAGGAATTTACCCAAGGTCATACATCTAGTGAGTGATAGAGTCTAGGGTTAGGGTTAGGGTTAGAGTTAGGGTCAGTAATATACCAAGTATATCTTGTGTAGTTAGTCTATTATTTTAGACCTCCTACTATGCTGCATCCCCAAATACTATAACATGAGATAGTGATAAATACAAAATTAAGAACAACAATCAAAAAATATATATGGGCAGGAAAAATAGATGTGGCTATAGAATGATTTGTAAACCGTGTGAAAATTGAGCAGGTTTTGGAAGAAGAGTAAGAAGATGTAGCAAGTAAAAGGCAAAAGGATGGATCACCCACACAGAGGGGGACGTAAATGTTTGAGCACATGCCATGTATTGCTAAAAGAAGCTGCAATTCAAGAAGATGAGAAATCAATTCTTTAAATCTTGAAGTTTAAGATTTAAAGAAATGTTAAAGGATGAGGTTTAAACCTGATTGTGAAAAGATATGAAAAGTCATATTAGATATTTTTCAGTAGGAGCTAATGTGTCATTGAGGTATATTGAGCAAGGAAAACATATGAGCAGAACATTGATGTTTATTAAGACTGTATGATATGTGTGATCCTGGGTAAAGTACTTCACACGTGTAATATTAGTCAAGTCTTACCATAAGTCTAGAAACCATAGTATCCCCATTTAACCTCTCAGAGAAATTATGGTATTTGCATAAGGTCCAACAGCTAGAAAGTAGTTTCAGAACTTTCTACTAACTGCTTTTTCTAAAGACCATGACTAACTCCAGAATTACTTTTCCAAAGACTATGAAACTGGGTTTTAATAAAAGTTAATCTGTAGTTGATGCACGGAATGAGAGACCAAAAACTATTTCAGACCTTGTCTTACCTGCCAATTAAGCCACACTTAGCAGTCTCTAAATTAGTCCTATGTGGCAAGGGAGGATAGGAACTTTGTTCCATTTAGACTTTTTGGAGGTAGAATCTATAGTATTTCTTGTGATTTGCAAGATAATATAGAGTTAACTCTGGGGTTTCTTGTCAATTAACTGAGATACTTAGTGTCACCACCTACAAGAGACCTTTGGAGGATAAGAGATAGAATTACAAGAAAGAATAATGATTTCAGGTACTGGCTTAGCATCTAAGAAGACAAATGTATATGCACTGAAATGTCATTAGTGTGCATAATAGACATCACAAGCAGAAGAAAATGTAGTAAATGTTATGTTATTTATGCTTACATTTTCAATACAGATTTTATTTTTCAAAGACTTTTAAAAAAAACCCGTTTTATTCTCATCTTTCATATCTAAGGGTCAAACTTAGCATGCAAGTATATACATATATACATGTTTACAAACTTAGCATGCATATATACACACACACACACATACACACACACATATATACATACATGCTAAATTTGTGTATATATGTATATACGTGCATGCTAAGTTTGACCCTTAGATGTGTATATGAATTTTTTGTTCCCCTCTCATCATATAAGGGGTTACCCCAAAAAAGGAATTATATTTTGGAGGGTGGGCCCCATGTAGTACAAGCGTCCCACTCTAGGTAAGTGTTCTAGGAGCCCATCGGCTTCAGTGTACCAGCTAGTGTTGCTGGGAGAGACTGCATTCAACTTCAGTGAATTTTTTTTTTTTTTTTTGGAAGTTCTTTGAATGTTTGTCCATTTCCCTACACCACACTGGGTGTTTAACAGTTTTTGACCAAAACAGCATGACCTCGATGTCCCACCCTCCCTATTCACTGATCTTGCCCCAAGTGACTTTTTTATGGTTTCCTCAATGAAAAAAAGTCCTCCATGGGAAACGTTTTGCCAATGTGGAAGAGGTGAAACAAAAAATGGCAGAAGCACTAGAAGACATCAAAACTGAGAAATTCAAAACAGTTTTTTGGGCAGTGGACAAGGCATCTCAATAGGTATCCCCAAATATGCTGAATCCCCAAATACTATAATGTATTTGCGTAGGGTACTTTAAAGGTGACTAAAGTTTAGACATGTAAGAATAAATACACAATTTTTTATAAATAAATTCCAGGGGTTTGGGGGGACCATATATATGTGTGTATATGTAATATATAAGCACACACAAAAGATTCCTCAGTCTTCCTTGCAAAGGATAAATTAAATACATATCTAGAAAAAGCATTATGACCATGAACAGAACAGCCACAGCCATACTGACTTAAATCTTTTTTACTCATATATGTTATTCTTAAAACATTGCAGGAAATAGGATAGATTGTTATGATGATCGTTACTGTCAGAAGTTATGACTTAGAAGCACTAACAACTACTGCTGTCCCCTATAATCCTTCCAGTATTTTATCTTACAATCTAAGCATAGTTTTTAATTTCTGGTCTTTTCTGAAATACAGGAATTTTTTTTTTCCATTCTTCTATGAAAAGACAGGGCCAACACTTCAATTAATTAACACTTGCTCTGTAGGTGTAGGTTATATATGTTTTGTATATATGAATTCATCTATTCCATAGAACAAACAAATAAAAGCAATATACTTTTTCTTATTTCTTATTTTTATTATTGTGGTAAAGACACTTAATATGAGGTCGACCCACTTAATAAATGTTTAAATATATCGCACAGTATTGTTAACTACAGGCAAAGTATAATACAGACAATCTCTAGAACTTACTCATCTTGCATAGCTGAAACTTTGTACCTGTTGATGTTCAATTCTTTACTCTCTTCCTCTCATTCCCTGGCAACCTCCATTCTAGTCTCTGTTCTATGAGTTTGACTATTTTAGATATTTCATATAAGTGAAATTATGCAGTATTTGTCCTTCTGTGATTTCATTTAACATCATGTCCTCCAGTTTCATCCAAGTTGTGGCATATGACAGAATTTCTTTCTTTTTAAGGCTGAATGGTATATTGTTGTGTATGTGTGAATATACCACATTTTCTTTATTCACTCATTCATTAGTGGACATTGAGGTGGTTTTCATATTTTCACCATAGTAAATAGTGCTGAAATGAACATGGGAGTGTAGATGCCTCTTCAAGATCTTTGATTCCGTTCTGTTGAATATACTCAGATGTGGGACTGCTGGATCATATAGTAGTTTTGTTTTTAATTTCTTAAGGAACTTCCATGATTTTCCATAGCAGCTACACCATTTAACATTACCATGAACAATGTATTGGGATTCTAATTTTTCCATATTTTTTCCAATACTTGTAATCATTTTTAAGAGTATATTACTAAGTATCTTATTCTTTTTGATAATATTTGATAACATTTTAAATAAGTTGTTTTCTCCTTCACAGGTAGTTCATTGTTGGTGTATGAAAACACAAGTGATTTTTGTATATTGATGTTATATCTTACAACTTTACTAATTTTTTTTATTTGTTCTAACAGATATTTCTGGTGTGTGGAGTCATTGTGGTATTCTGTATAAGATCATGAGACAATACAGTTTCTTTCTTTAAGATTTGGATGTCTTTATTTCTTTTTCTTGAATAATTGATCTAGCTAGGACTTCTAGTACTATGTTGAATACAAGTGGCAAGAGTAGGCATCCTTGCCTTGTTCCTGATATTAGAGAAAAAGCTTCCAGTGTTTTACTGTTTTGCAATTAATTATGATACTAGCTGTGTACTTTTCCTACATAGCCTTTATTATTTTTAAAAACTATTCAGCCATTCTTTTTCTTTGATTGGGAAGCTTAATTTATTTGCATTTAAAGTAATTGTCAATAGGTAAGCACTTATATATTGCCATTTTGTTAATTTTGGTCTGTTTGTTTTGTAATTCTTTTGCCTGTCTTATTCTCTTTACTGTTTTCTTCTGTGGTTTGTTGATGTTTGTGACAATGTGCTATGATTCCTTTCTCTTTTTCATTGTATATTCTATGTGTATTTTTTTATGGATATCATGAGGCAATCACAAATATCTTATTGTTGTTACAGTCTAAGCTGATAACAACTTAACTTCAACCACATACGAAAAAATCTACACTTTGAATACCTCCCTCACACTTTTTGTTATTAATTACACAATTTACATCTTTTTATATTGTATATCTACTAACACATTTTTGTAGTTATAGCTATTTAAAAACCTTTGTCATTTAACTTTTATAAATGAAATAAAAACAATGTATATACCATTATTAGAGTATTATAGTACTCCATATTTGTCTATATATTTACATTTACTCATGAGAGTCATACTTTCATATGCTCTTATGCTTCTACTTAGCATTCTTTTGTTTCAATTTGAAGAACTCCCTTTAGTATGTCTTGTAAGAATGGTTGAATGGTAACGAATTCTCTCAGCATTTGTCTGGGAAAATCTTTATTTTTCCTTTATTTTAAAGGATAGACTTGCCAGGTACAGTAGTCTTGGTAGACAGTTGCTTATCTTTTCCACTGGAATTTTGAGTATTTCGTTTTACTCACTTGGCCTTCAAGATATCTACTGAAAAATCTGCTGTTAATCTTATAGGGCTCTATTGTACATTGCAGAACACCTTTTTCTTGCTGCTTTCAAAATTCTCTTTCACTTTTGAACAATTTGATTATAATGTGTCTCAATGGAGATCTCTTTAGAGTTGTTCTATGGGATTCTTTGAGCTTAATAAATTTAGATGTCCATTTCTTTCTCCAAATTTGATAAGTTTTAGAGTTTTTTTATTTTAAAGATGTGAGGTATGATTCAGGATTAAGTACACAAATGGTCATTTGGGTCCCCACTTTGCCTAGTTTGAGATCAGAGATGCTTATTGATGAAGTATACCCTCCCTGCTGGCAGTTTCCCACTACAGTGATCTGGGGAGAGTTCCATCTTTCTCAATTGCTTGGAATACTCTCAGTAGGATTGGTATCCACTCGTCCTTGCATGTTTTGTAGAACTCTACTGGAAAGCAGTCTGGGCCATGATTTTCTTTCTTTCTTTCTTTCTTTCTTTCTTTCTTTCTTTCTTTCTTTCTTTCTTTCTTTCTTTCTTTCTTTCTTTCTTTCTTTCTCTTTCTTTCTTTCTTTTTTTTTTGTAGGTAGTTTTCTTTGACAGAGTCGATTTCCTGGGTTGTTACTTGTCAATTTAATGTCTCAATTTCTTCTTGTTTCACCTTTGAGGAGGGGGGTGTGATATAAGAAAGTCCTCCATTTCATTTAGGTTTTTGACTTTGTTTCCATACAGATGTGCATTGTGATTGCTGATAATTTTTTGTATTTCTTCAGAGTCCGTTGTGATTTGATCTTTTGCATTTCTGATTGTATTTATCTGGGCTTTTTCTCTCTTTTTGTTGATCATTCTGGCTAGGGATCCATCAATCTTGTTTATTCTTTCAAAGAACCAGTTTTTTGTTTCATTAATTTTTTTTCTATGATACTTTTGTCTTTATGTCCTATATTTGGGCTTTTACTTTGGTGACCTGGATACTTTGCTGAGGTTAGAGCTTTGGTGGTCTTGTCTTTCCAGCTCCCTTAGGTGATTTATTAGGCTGTTAACTTATGGTCTTTCCATTTTCTTGATGTGTGTTCATAAAGAAATGAATTCCTCTCTCATTACTGCTTTTGTGACATCCCAGAGGTTTGTAGGATGCATCCTTAGTTTCACTTGTTTACAGAAATCTTTTAATTTCTGCTTTGATTTTGATGTTCTCCCAGGAGTTGTTCAGCATCATACTGTTTAGTGCCCATGTCTTTGTTGGTTTGGTGGGAGCTTTGTTGTTGTTGATATTTATTTTTATTCCACTGTGGTCTGAAAAGGCGCATAGCAGTATTTCTATCTTTTGAAATTTGTTTATGCTTAATTTATGGCCGAGGATGTGGTTAATCTTGGAGTATGTTCCATGTGGTGATGAGTAGAATATATATTCCATGGTTGCGTGGAGTGTTCTGTAGGTATCTATTAAGTTCGTTTGGTCAAGTGTCAAGTTGAGGTTTCAGATCCCCTTATTGATTTTTTGCCTCAATGACCTATCTAGAGTTGTTAGTGGGGTATTTAAGTCCCCAGCTATGATAGTGTTAAATCAATATTTTTTATAGTTTACCTAGAAGCTACTTTACAAAAATTGGTGCTTCTATGTTGAGTGCATATATGTTTATTATGGATATTTCTTGTTGATGGATGGAAACTTTTATCAATATATAGTGACCTTCCATATCTTTTTTAATTTTTGATAACTTAAAGGTTATTTTGTCTGATATTGAGATAACTCCCACTTTCTTTTGTGTTCCATCTGCCTGAAAATATGTTTTCCATCCTTTAACTTTGAGTCTATGAGTGTCCATTCTGGTGAGATGCATCTCCTGGAGACAGCATATTGTTGCATCACGTTTTCTAATCCAGTTTGCCATTCTGTGTTTTTTAGTGGTACATTTAGTCTATTTATATTCAGGCTAATTATTGAGATGTGAGAGTTTACCTTTGTCATGAGGTTCTTACAGAATTTGCTGTTATTGCTGTTGTTGTTTGTTTGTTGGTTGGTTGGTTTTCTTTTGATTTTGGGGTGCATTCTTGGGAAGAGCATAGTTGTTCTTTTTTCTGTCTTCTGTGCTTAATATTTTCTTATGCATGTCTTGTACAGCTGGTCTGGAAGTGGCATAAACTCTTAGGAATTGAATGACTTGGAAAGATTTTAATTCACCATCATTGATGAAACTAGCTTTTCTGGATAGGAAAGTCTTGGTTGGAATTGTTTATCTTTGACAACTTTAAAGATTTGACTCAAGTCTCATCTAGCCTGTAGTGTTTCTGTAGATACATCTGCTGCCTTTCTAATTAGTCTTCCACAGCAGGTAGTCTAACCTTTCTCTCTTGCTGCCTTTAGGATTTTTTTCTTTTATATTTGCATTGTGTAAGTGAATTACTATGTGTCTAGGAGTTGGTCTTCACATAGGATGCCTTGCAAGTATTCTCTGAATCTCTTGTGTTTGAATGGTCATATCTCTGATGAGATGAGTGAAGTTTTCTTGGATAATTTCATGCAATGGTTATTCCAGGGTGGCCTCTATCTCTCTATATGCCTCAAGAATGCCAATTAGGCATAGGTTTGGCCTCTTGATATAATCACACATCTCGTGGAGGCTTTGTCCTATGTTTTTAAGCTTCTTTTCTATGTTTTTTAACAGTTTGGGTAGGTCCATATTTTCATTCTCAAACTCTGAGATTCTTTCTTCTGCTTGGTTAATTCTGCTTTCCATGCGTGTCAGTTATTTATTTTATTTACTGTAATCATTGTTGCCATCATCTCAGTTATCAAATCCTTCATTCTTTCCTCTTGCTTCTCCTCATTTCTATTTATTCTCTCTACTAATATATTGATATCTGGGTTTATGGTTTGAGACCAGTTGTTCTGGGGGTGATTCATTGTTTCAGATCCAAAGTCTGTATTCTAAGTTGCTGTCTTCCCAGGAGTCTGGATGGTGGTTGTGTTCTTCCTTTGGTTCTTCTTCATTTGTGATAGTTTTCCTCCCCCTCCCAATCCCCACTTCAATTCCATTGCTCAGTGGTAGAGGGAATAGCTTTTATCTCTGTTTGCTCAATCTGCTATTCTTCCTTATATAGATCCTCTGGATTTGTTCAATTTTGAAGCCAGACTGGGGTTGAGGGGCTATCTTTTTGCAGTTTTGAAATTTGATTAAGGTGTGATGGGGGTAGCTGTGGTTCCGAAGCTATCTGGAGATCACAGTATCCACTGACTGGTGTGTGGGTCCCCTGTAACCTACTTCCTACCTTACAATCTATCTATGTGGTAGGGGCATATGTATGCCCACTAAAAGCAAAATGAGGTAAGAAAAAGGAAAAGAATGGAGAAGAGAGACAAAGAGAGATGAAGAGAAAGAAGAGGAAAGAAAACAGGTGCACAAATGAACAGAAAAACAGTTAAAGAAAACAACAAAACAAACAAACAAAATCAAAGACATACTCTCCTTCAAATATACCCATATGCAGAAAAAAGAGGGAGAAATAGGGGCAGGTCAAACAGAAGACTCTTACAGAAAGCTATGTGTGGAGAGAGCAGAGAAAAAAGACAAAATTTAAAATTAAAAAGAAAGTTCTACTTCTTGTGGCCGTTTCTGGAACTTTGGGTTGTTGGGATTTTTTAACTGGTGTTTTCCCTGTGCTGCCGCTTTTGGCTGCAGTAGGGAATGGGCTCCAGTCTCTAGCCCCTCCGCTCTACTCTAGTCTGCAGGCCAATGGGGCTGCTCTCCACATGGCTCAGATGCCCCATGGACTGCTGAGGAAAGGGGGCAACTCCAGGACTCTCCCCAACTTGGCTGCTTCTAGGTTTCCCACTCTGACTACCCATGTCTGTGCTTGATCCAGTGTGGGGGTGGGGCTTCTGTCTCTCCAGCATGGTACACTGGGATCATTCTCTCTAGGCAAAGGATGGTGATCCCAGAGGGGTGTGGAGATCACTGGATGCAGGCTGCCTAGAATTACAGGAGCTAGAGAAGGTCCCTGCCAGGCTCCGGACAGAGAAAATGACATCAAAATGGCATCCACCAGCATCTTATTCTCTGGTGGGGCTCAGCTTCAGATATCCTCCCTGCATCTTCTCTGTCAGTATCTGGACATTGCCACAGGTGGTGGTTTGAGCCAGGTGCCAGGTGTCAAGAGGCGTTAATCTCTGCTGCCCTTTGCTGAGAGGTACTCTGGGAATGGCAGATCTTTCTGTATGCAATGGGTGCTGAATTCAGAGCAGCAGCAAATTGCAGTTGCTTCAGCAGTGGGGCCTTGGTTGAACATTTGCTCACTCATTTGTACACACAGATGGACAAGGATTACTCTTTATACACACTCATCCATGCAGAGACTCTCAAATTCCTATAGTTTCTGTCACCATCTTGTCCCACCCCCAGCCATTTTTCTTTAAATAAGTTTTATTTTCCTCTTTCTCTCTCTCTCTCTCTCTCTCTCTCTCTCTTCCTGTGAATTTCATAATGTGTCTCTCTCATCTTCAAAATATGTATATTCTTTAACTTAATGATGTCCCATAATCCTTTAGGCTTTTTCACTCTTTTTTCTTTTTTTCCTTCTGGACCTTATAACAGAGTAATAGCAAATGACCTGTCTTGTTAAAGTTTGTTGATACTTTATTCAAATGTTTGATCAAATCTGCTGTTGAGCCACTCTAGATAATTTTTCAGTTCATTTATTGTATTCTTTGATTCCAGAATTTCTATTTGGTTCTTTGTTGTAGTTATTATTTCTTTATTGATAGTCTCACTTTTGTCATGTATCATTTTCCTAATTGTGTTTAGTTTTTTATTTGTGTTCTGTGGTAATTCACTGAGCTTCACTAAGATGATTATTTTGAATTATTTTTAAGCAATTCATAAATTTTTATTTCTATAGAGTCAGTTAATTACTGGGAATCGATTTTATTCCTTTGATGATGTCATGTTTTCCTAATTCAATCTGTTTCTTGGAGCTTTGCATTGGTGTCTGTGCATTTGAAGAGCAGCCACTTGTCCTTCCAGTGCACAGACACCAACTGAATCTTTATGAACTGGCTGTGACAGGGAAAAACTTCTGTCTGTCACTGGCTAGAGATATTGGGAGCTTCTCAAACAGCTATCTACTTGCCCTTTCTCCTCTGATTTCAGCTGTTTCAGGTGTTTGAATTATGCTGGTTCTGTTAGTGTTCTGTAGGAGACAAGAGATGAATTGGCCCTTGGTGTAACACACTAAAATTCAGAAATATTGAAGATATGCTACACTCTTCCCTCTCCTTTGAAAGTGTTATCTTTATACAAGTGTATAAACTGGCATAGATAAATTGTTTCAAACCAAGAACAGGTGTATAAACTGGCATAGATAAATTTGTTTCAAACCAAGAACAGGATATTGGCACAATCAAGATTCAAATGTCTGTTTGACTACAAAACCCATATTCTTTCAGCAATGCAATTTTGGTGCTTAGTGCTTTTTAAGTTCACTGATATGGTCACAGTCTGTAGCTCTACCAACTACTATACTTCTTTCTAATGGCCACACCCACTTAATTAGTTTTCCCAACTACATCATCCTTATAAGTACTGTTTTTATCTTTTATAAGTTCATGTGATAATTGGTTTTCAATAGTTAGACATAAAACACACTACTGAAAATTAGAATATAAGCTGTTAATGGGTTCAAGTTATAAAAAAGAAAATCATGTAATATAGTTATACAAATGCCTAATACAGATCTGAGTACCTACAAGTAAACATTAAGTTTGACAACAATTCCTAAGCGATTGGCAGTAGTGGGAAATTGTCAGGGGAGGTTGGGTGGGATTGGCAGTTGAGGGAAACTGCTAGGGGAGGGAGGGGTATACCTTATCAACAAGGGTACTTGCATAATCAATGTTTGTATACCTAACCCTGAATTGTTTCCCACATTTTTATAATAAAAAGAAAAGGAAAGATTTTTAAAAATTCCTTTCAGTAACTGTAGCCTTGCTAGGAAGGTTAATAGCAACAACAGCGATAGTAACCCAAATCTTATGTGGGTTTGCCATGTACCCATGTACTTATGCTAAGTGTTTTCCATGTGTTATCTCAATTGATCTTTTTTTTAACAAACAAATGAGATAGTTACTCTTATAATGATGAGATAATGTTACTTAAAGATTAAGAAACTTACCCAAGGACAACAGGAATAAGATTTGAACAAAGATGACCTAACACTAGAAGTGAAGTCAACTACTATGTGTTAAGCCTTGACATAGAGTCTAACATAGAGAAAAAGCAGTTTGACTTACAGAATACCTTCTACCTAGATTTCATAGGGTGTTTTTTTTAGGTATTTGATGAATAAGAAGAGGCAATGTAACAAGGAGCTGAATATCACCTAATCAAAGAGAATAAAGGAAACCATAACCAGGTCACCTTTAACTCTAGGATTTCAGAACCATAAACTCTTGAAAATAACTGTTTAATTACATTGAATATATTAACTTATTCTTTGACTAAAAAAGTAATATAGACTAATGTAGAATATAAATAAATTTGCAAAAATTACAGATAATTTTAAGAAATTAACAGAGACCAAAAGAACAACCCAATCTTCTAGTCTCCTTCATGAGATTTAGGCTTTCTCAGTTTGGGAAGATCAAAAACCTCATTTAGATGCTAGCTTTTTACTATTAAATTATAAAAGTTATATTTTCTTGTACAAAATTAATTGTAAATTCCTTCAGTTCAGACCTGATAATTGATAACTTCCTCAGTACCTAGAACTCTATCAGACATAATATTGACACCCAAAAAAGGGTTTATGTTGAAATTCCCTTATTTGGAATTAAAGAGAGTACCAAAAAGTCTTATGAAATATAGATATAGAAATTTGTATTATCAATCTATTTTATGCTCTTTTTCCTAAAGGAATGATAGCATATTAAAATGAATATAATTTCATTGTTTTTAGCCCATACTTTTATAAAAGTTCTAAATATTAGCAAAATATCAGAGAAGATATTCACTACTCTTAATTCTTAGGAACTTTCCTAATGTATTTGTAATTTTGCAGTTAATGGAAGGTAGGACAAATTGCAGATAAAATAAAGTACTAGTAAATAGTTTAAAACAACACTGGTGTCTACATTAAAAGATAATTGAGCCCATTCTTATTATATGTAATACACATATTTTATACATGCAATTTACATTATGTATGTAATGCATATTTATATGCATAGATAACCCCTTAAGACAGATTTTTATTTATAGCTACCATGAACATAATAAAATTCATTTCATTTTTATATTAATACATTTTTAACATGTCTTTAGTGATCTGAAGAAAGATCTAGATAATGATTCTGGTTTTAACTAGATTTGTTTTTTTCATTTCTTTACCTTGGAGGTCAAGACATCTTTATGACAGAAGAACAGAAGAAATACTATAATGCAATGAAAAAGTTGGGGTCCAAAAAACCACAAAAGCCAATTCCTCGGCCAGGGGTAAAAGTTAAAAAAAAAAAGATATATGTGTGTGTGTGTGTGTGTGTGTGTGTGTGTGTGTGTGTGTGTGTGTGTGTTTTAATTTATCTTTACTGCACAACTTTAATTTCTGGATACTACTTAAAAAATTATCCTACATTCTATATTATTCTTTTTTCTTTGCAGAACAAATTCCAAGGATGTATATTTGACCTAGTAACAAATCAAGCTTTTGATATTACTATCATGGTTCTGATCTGCCTCAATATGGTAACCATGATGGTAGAAAAGGAGGGACAAAGTAAATATATGACGGATGTTTTATATTGGATAAATTTGGTTTTTATTATCCTTTTCACTGGAGAATGTGTGCTAAAACTCATCTCCCTCAGGCACTACTACTTCACTGTAGGATGGAACATTTTTGATTTTGTGGTTGTGATTCTCTCCATTGTAGGTAAGATCATTTATTATTTAGATTTGATTTTTTAATAAAACTAAGCTCCACCTTTGCTCAGAGAAGTTTCTGAAATTTTTAATGTAAATTTCCTTTGGAGTAAGTTAGCATAATGAAAGAGTGAACAAACTTAAAACAACAACAACAACAACACATAACCAATGTCGCATCCTTCACACTACAGTGTTCCTGGGTTTACATCACAGGCCTCAAAGCCAAATGTTTCTATCTGTTGGAAGGACATTATACTTGTTGATATTTGGTTTTAAATATTACTCTCCACAAATATGTAGATGTATCTTGAAAGATTAATGCATAATCTGAAACTGCTTTCAGTTTTAACACATGACTTGTCCTTTGATTAATGATAATATCAACAGCCAGAATATCTGCGACTTTGTGTAAATTCTTTCTGAATTTAAAGTGAAGTTAAAGTCTCCAGAAATGCTAGTTTTATTTCTCATGGCTTAATAAATACTTGGTATGTCTATAAAATGCCAATCATTTCTCAACCAACCGTGGTCATGTCTGTAAATCACAAAACATGGTTTTATACTTCCTTTCCTTTCAGATTGTAGTTACTTTTCTATCTTCTTGATTTTTCACTATCTTCACATGTCCTGCACGATATTTTAGAATTGTATTTATGTTTAGAATTATAAATTGTAAATGGGAAAAGGTTGTGAAGATTATTTGATAAAATTGAACTTATAGATGATAAAACAGGTCCAGAAGGGATCAAAGTTACATAACCAACAACAACAATACCAAATGCCACATAACAGAACAGGCATTATAATCAATATTTTTTAAAAAAGAATATTATCACCAAAAATGGCACTAAAGTTAAGATATACAAAAGCTAATTAAAAATTAGGTGGAAATGTTATAGTAACAACAAGAGTAATTCTGGAAATGTTCCTATTAAGTTAGGAGGAAAATAAGAGTGTGTATCTATCACCTCTGCTTGTACCAATGTTGGTCAACCTATAATCGTAGCACTTTGGGAGGCAGACACAAGAGGATTGCCTGAGCCCAGTGGTTAGAAACCAACTTGGACAACTTGGTGAGACCTCGTCTCTACAATAAATCAAAAATTTTGCCAGACTTGGTGGTGCATGCCAGTAGTGCCAGCTACTTAGAAGGCTGAGGCAGAAGGATCACCTGAGCCCAGCAGGTCGAGACGGTGGTGACCATGAGCATGCCACTGCACTCCAATCTGGGTGACAGAGTGAGAATCTAACTCAAAAACAACAAAACACAAACAAAAAAAACCAGTGTTGGTTAGTGCAATTTGATAACAGAGTTACATATACTCAAACAATGGAGCAAATTATCTTTATCTTCATAATATAATGACATTCTTGAAAAATGAAAGAGAATCAACTAAAAAATAGGTTCAGTTATAATTACAATAAAATTAAAGTAAAATATCTGGTAACAACTTTAACATATAATACTTCTGTGAAAACAACTTTAGGATAAAAAAGGAGACTGAAATAATTGAAAGATTTATATTGTACTTGGATAAGATGACTCCCATTGTAATTAAGAAAATGTTTATATATTAGTCTATAAACTCAGTAAAAATATCAATGAGTGTTTTATCTGGTGGGGATGATAGATTTGTAATATAAGCCTAAATGAGTCTAAAATTTATCAGGAAGAAAAATTAGGAAGATGAGAGGTAGCTTATTTCATTAAATATTAAGACTATTATAATATTTAAGAAAAGTGAAACTGTTTAAATAAAAAAACGTAATGGATTTGAATAGATAGTCCAAAATTAAACATTAATATATAAATACTAATTTACCCAGTTAAAAAAAGGTACATGAATCAAAGAGTTAAGTTTAAATTAATAGATTCTGGTATGAAATAAGTGGAAATAGAATTTTATCCATAAAGTCAAGCAGTCCTTTCTACTTATAACACAAACCTGAGTTTATAAAGAAAAAAAAATGTTGTCACTGAATAAAAATAAAAATATTCTATAAGAGAAAATTCACCACAAATAAAAGACAAAAAACAGGAAAATTTAAATGTAACACTTAAGGCCAATAAAAGTATCAACACTTTCAAAAGAAAACAGTCCTTATAAATTAATAAGAAACTATTAAACATCCGACTAGCAAAATAGAAAATGGGCAAATACCTGACTAGGCCAAAAACAGAAAATTAAAAACAAGCAATAAGGACACAAAATATCCAATACACAATAAAAATTGTTAATTTTTTTTCAAAAAAATGTGAATAAATTTAAATAGTTTTTAAATGTCGCAAAGGTTTTTTGGTAAAAATTGTAAAGACGAATGATAGTACCTAGAACTAATGAACTTATTATGAGCACTTTCATATACTGCCATTAGAAATATTTACTGGTACAGATACTTTGGTGGTAGGTTCAATATATTAAATATATATATATGTATATATATACATATATATACTGTTTGACACAGCTTCTATTAATGCATTATAAAAAACTTATGGAACTAGAAAAAAACAAATCTATTTAGATATTTATTTCAAGAAAAAAAAAGCCCTGGAAACAATATAAATGCTATTCTTCAATATGTGGTTATTTCAACAGAACATTATACAATTATAAGAAGTTATTTTATTGTCATTTGTATGAAAATATCTCCATGACATATAAAATGATTAAAATGAGTTACAAAGAAAAGCTTATATAACATGATTACCTTGGTGTGAACGTATGTGTGTGCATTAGCTTGCATAGAAAAATGTCTGAAGTGATACTCAACAAAATATTGATAATAGTCATAGATGGTAATATTTTAAGCGATTTATATCTCCTTTTTAAAATATTTTAATATATTGCTTGAATTTCCTATATGAGTAGATATCACCCGTTAATTAATGAAAATATCATAGAGAAAATAAAACATCCATAAACTCAGTAAAGAGGGGGGAATGTCACAATGGTAAGTTTAATACTTCTTCTTTGGAATCGCTTAATCCTTTTTTAAGAATTTGCATTTAATATAAACTAACAGTCCTGAATTCATTAGAAACAAGGTAGTGGGTAAAATTTTCTAGAGTTATGATTTTTCATAGCATGGCTATTGAAATATTTCATTTTTATTCCTTTCCTCCCCACATAGGTATGTTTCTGGCAGAGATGATAGAAAAGTATTTTGTGTCCCCTACCCTGTTCCGAGTGATCCGCCTTGCCAGGATTGGCAGAATCCTTCGTCTGATCAAAGGAGCAAAGGGGATACGTACTCTGCTCTTTGCATTGATGATGTCCCTTCCCGCGTTGTTTAACATCGGCCTCCTGCTCTTCCTGGTCATGTTCATCTATGCCATCTTTGGAATGTCTAACTTTGCCTATGTTAAAAAGGAAGCTGGAATTAATGACATGTTCAACTTTGAGACTTTTGGCAACAGCATGATCTGCTTGTTTCAAATTACCACCTCTGCTGGCTGGGATGGATTGCTAGCACCTATTCTCAACAGTGCACCACCTGACTGTGACCCAAAAAAAGTTCATCCTGGAAGTTCAGTTGAAGGAGACTGTGGGAACCCATCTGTTGGGATTTTCTATTTTGTCAGTTACATCATCATATCGTTTCTGGTTGTGGTGAACATGTACATTGCTGTCATTCTGGAGAACTTCAGTGTTGCTACTGAAGAAAGTACTGAGCCTCTGGGTGAGGATGACTTTGAGATGTTCTATGAAGTCTGGGAAAAGTTTGATCCAGATGCAACTCAGTTCATAGAATTTAGCAAACTCTCTGATTTTGCTGCTGCTCTGGATCCTCCTCTTCTCATAGCAAAACCAAACAAAGTCCAGCTCATTGCCATGGATCTGCCCATGGTCAGTGGTGACCGAATTCATTGCCTTGATATTTTATTTGCTTTTACAAAGCGTGTTTTGGGTGAAAGTGGAGAGATGGATTCTCTTCGTTCACAGATGGAAGAAAGGTTTATGTCTGCAAATCCTTCTAAAGTGTCCTATGAACCCATCACAACTACATTAAAAAGAAAACAAGAGGATGTGTCTGCTACTATCATTCAACGTGCTTACAGACGTTATTGCTTACGGCAAAATGTCAAAAATATATCAAGCATATGCATAAAAGATGAAGACAGAGATGATGACTTGCCCAATAAAGAAGACATGGTTCTTGATAACGTTCATGAGAACTCAAGTCCAGAAAAAACAGATGCAACTTCATCTACTACCTCTCCACCATCATATGATAGTGTAACAAAGCCAGACAAAGAGAAATATGAAAAAGACAGATCAGAAAAGGAAGACAAAGACAAAGATGGCAAGGAAAAAAAATAGAGCTTCATTTTTTTATATATTGTTTACAGTCTGTGAAGGCAATTTATTTGTGTTGATAAGACTCTTTTGAGAAGGTCTATGCCAAAACTCTTTTTATCAAAATATTCTCAAAGGCAGTGCAGTCACTAGCTCTGATTCCCTGAGATAGGTGGGCAGCATTAGCAGATGGCTATTTTTGCATTGATGATTCTGTAAGAATTGTAAGAGTAACTCTGTAGGGATTATTGATTATAGCAAACAAAGATAACTTAATTTTTTTTGTTTTTCATAAATCAGAAGACCATGTAGAAAATTTTTAAATCTGCCTTGTCATCTTTTCACAGGATTGTAATTATTCATGTTTCCCATGTAAATACAAGTACACACACAGAAGATATCTATTAGTTACCTATTATTTGGAAATAAAAGTATTTTGCCTTGGCTTTGCAATGAAATGCTTAATATAACTAACGGATATTGGTAATGAATGTTTAGTTAAAACATATTCATATTAGGGAGCTTGATTTTTTTATTCATGTACAGAGGTTATTCTATTTTGAGGTGCTCAAATTTATTCTACATTACATCAGAACCTATTTATATGTACCTATAAAATGCCATGGGATTAAAAACATATATAGGCTATTCATTAAAATAAATACTTTTTCATTCATCTTGATACACATACCAACCAGAATAAGACTTACTTTTGAGTATTGTGTTTGATAGCCTGTCTTTTTTTAGTCCCTCATTGTTTATATAATAACCACAGAACTTGAAAAATTATCCAAGTGTATATCACATTCCTCAAAATAAAAAAAAATGAAAATAAGAAAAAAGCACTTGTAAAAGTTATATTTACTATTATTTATGTAATCTAGCGCTGTACTGTGCTGCCCAGATACTGATAATGGCCTAATTCTTAATCTCTTTTGATACATTTTCCTACTTTCTTATGCAGTATTGTTTGGTTGTGTTTTAGCTGTAAGCAAAGTTGATTTTCAATGAAATGCTTCCTGACATGCAGGTAGATGTTTGACCATCATACATGCTTAAGCAGATAATGACATGGGCACAGTATTAACTGCATCACTTATATGCCATCCTAGGTGTGTTTGTCAAGATTTCAAATCAAAATATATAGTAGGTTTTCAACACAGATTTTTGTTTAGGATGAAAGATAGAGCATTTAAATAGGGATCCTTGCCAACTTGCTTTCTTGCCACTAATTTACTTTTCTAAACTGTAGAAGTAATTTTTTGAGCCTCTATTCTTTAATCAATAAAATTAGGAGGATATCACTTTCTCTTTAAAATTCCATGATATGGTATATATTTTGTATCAATCAATAAAGTACCCCAGACTTATAATTTAACAAACACATATGCATTTTGAATCAGGATTGGACATCAATCTTTTTTCTTTTTAAACTAGTTAGTAATTAAAAAGAAATGGCCACGATAAATCTTTTCATGAATTTATCCCAGGAATATGAGATCTTTATTCTATAAAATCCTTTATGCACAGGCAAAAATTTGAGCTAAACAAGTGGAAAGTAGTTTTATTTGGAAGATTTCATGGGAGTGTTTGAAGCAAATACATAAAACATATTTCACAAATTCCCTAATTAATTTAACAAGTGAATTATATTATATAAGTACTTAAAGCACATATTTTGTGTTGTTTTGGCTAGTTGAAAAGAAAGATTTAAACATACCTAGAGACAAAGAAATATGGGTAGAGAATTAAACAAGTCTAGAATGTTTTTAAATTGTGATGTCAATGATATTTAGCCTGCAGTATGTATAAAATTAAATCTAGGGCCACAGATTCTTTACACTTCTGTTTAATCATTCATTTTAGGCATTTGAGCCACTTTTAAATTTAATATGAAAGATACCATGCGGTGTTTTTTTAGGCTATATAGAGCTTTGTGTTACATACATGCTAAGCATGTTGAAAATAGGTTTTGACACTTTAATTAGAGACCCATACAAAATATATTACATTTGTAAGGTTTTTAATACATCCAGTTAGGAAATAAATATTACCTAAACTTTAATTTCAGTACATAATTATTTTAAAGTGATAAGTATAACTTAATTGTGAGTGATTATATAACGTGGTACGAAAAGATGTTTGGTGGGCAGGTTTATGTGTGATCTACTATTGCTTTTACTTGGCCAGATTTTTATGTAAAATAAAAAATATTGGCAACTAGTTCCTCAAGACAATTTCTACTTAGCATTTCAAAAAAATACAGTTTTTATTTTTCCTATTTCTTGCTGAACAATATTTCTTTAAAAACATAACATGGCTAGCTTTTATATATATGTTTGCTCCAGGAATGTTTACTTTTGACTTTTTGTTGATGAAAACAATATTTCGAACTAAGAGCTTATTAAATGTAAGCTTGAAGTAAAATTAGACTTCTTTTCATGTAGTTTACTTTTATACTGATTATGAAATATCAACCATGAGAAGGCGCTGTCATACTAATATTTAAATTACATAATCACTGAACTTAGTACACCTAATACTACAAAATGGCAATTAAGGGAAATTTTTTAAACTAAAATAAAATAGAAGCAAATAGGCTTGAACACAAATCCATACACTCAATTTGGATGAAAATGGCAGACTCGTTTTAGCTTTTTTATTTTTACCTAGTTTGCAAGAGATTTAAGTGACTCGTGGGCTGTTTCTAAATGCTGATTGTTGAAAATCTCAACCCAAAACGTTAAGCACGACTTTACAGAACTTTGATAAGTTTATTTAAAAGAGTGAAAACAAAATGCATATGAAAATAAAGCAGTCCTAAATAGCAATTTCAGGTAAATGTTAATGGAGGTAATGAGAGTCAGCTAAAATTAGGATGACCAGGTGAACGGCCTAAGTTTAGTACCTATGTATAGAGGCTACCAATTTTATTAAATATCTGTGGATTATTATGTTATTATATTCTTGAGGAAAACAACCAAGAATTGCTTCATGAAAACATGAATAGCCATGAATATAGCAATGCTGTTTATATAGAATTCTTCACAAATTTCATAGATCTCTGAATGTTCAAAATGTTTGAGTTTGTCATAAATTATATTGTAGTTATACTTGGATCCTAGACATTGTAATAATATCTAAAAATAAAATCATTAAAAAATAAACTCATGTTTGCATGTATTTTCCATTTCAGGAAGAATAACCTTTGGGTGTAAATTCTGTGCATTTCTAAATAAGTTACAGTAATGGATAGCTTTTTTTTTTTTAATTGAAAGAACGACTTCAAATATCCTCTATAACAAGTGTTCCTGGATCGAAAAGATGAGGATAAAGAATCTGGAGTTCCAAAGCAACTTATTGAAATCCACTACAAGGTTTGTTCAGTGGGACAAAATTGAGACAGGAAATGAAGATACACAGTCATCTAGCCACACAAACGAGGTATATATTTTTTTGTGTAACAGCATTGAGAGGTAGTGCAGCATCCATAATGGTAAGAATTTGAGTTATAGAACCAGAACTATATTTGGATCCCAGTTAAGTCACGACCCTCTGAGTTCGTTGAATACATTATTCAACCTGTATGGACCTTAGCTTCCTTATGTGTAAAATGAGAAGAGTACTACTTCACAATATACTTGTAAGTGCAATGTCTGACAACACAGAGTTTGTATGAATTGCAGTAGTAGTTAGTGTGTCAGACAGTTTGCTACTAAAAATATTAGAACCCAGGCTATCTCTGTATCATACAGGAGCACAATGCACTCTTCATGAATATTACATAATGACAATTTGGCCAGGCATGGTGACTCATTGTCTGTAATCCCAGCACTTTGAGAGGCCGAGGCAGGAATTTCACTTGAGGCCAGGAGTTTGAGACCAGCCTGGGCAATATAGCAAGGCCCTGTCTCTAGACAAAATTTTTAAAAATATATTTTTTAGTCGTGTGTACCAGCTTATACCTGTAGTCCCAGTTACTCAGAAGGGTAAGGCTGGAGCATTGCTTGAGTCCAGGAGGTCTAGGCTCCAGTAAGCTATGATCACTCCAGTGAGCTATGATTGTGCCACTGCACTCCAACCTGGGTGACAGAGTGAGACCCTGTCAATAATAATAATAATAATAATAATAATAATGAAATTACAATAGTTTCGGGCAGGGCATGATGACTCACGCCTGTAATTCCAGCACTTTGGGAGGCAGAGGTGAGAAGATTTCCTGAAACTTGGCAAGGCCTTGTCTCTACAATAAATCAAAAATATTATCCAGTTGTGGTGGTGTAAGCCTATAGTTCCAGCTGCTCAGAAGGCTGAGGCAGAAGGATCACCTGAGCTCAGCAGGTCGATGGTTGTGATCATGCAACTGAACTTCAGTTTGGGCAACAGATTGAGACTCCAAATCAAAAAAAAATAAATTTACAATAGTTCCTCAGTTTCTTTCTTATGGCTTGGTGTAAATATAGCGCCCCAAAGAGCTTCACACATCTCATTAATAGTTAGCAAATATTTCATGATATGAAATATACACCAAAATATTTCAAAATCTAGCTAATTTTGAGATTTATGAATTTAAACACCTTGCTAAAATCAGAAAATGTGCACAAAAGCTTACCTTAATCCAAGAAAAAAACTAGAAGTGGTGGTTCTCATATTTAGCTAAATAATTAATATAAACCTCTATTTTATTTTAGCTGTGAGCTGTTGATGGTCTTTAAATAGATACACTAAAAATAATTGCTACAATACTGAGACATTATTTCAACTTTGTGTGCTATTATAACAGCATGTAAAAAAGGTGTAGAATATTCCTAGAGACCTCTGCACTGAGAGATAACCACTCTGAAAAATAAAATTATAGTCATGAATGATACTGGAATCTATTTCACCATAACTGATTGACATGAATATAAATTTTCCACAGGAACAAAGCAAAATTCTTTCATGCTATAAAGAACACTATGCTATAACCCAAGCAAAATGAGCTAGCTACAGGGCACAAGATAATCTCTCTTAAGGGAGGGAGAAATTACATTCTAGCTAGAGCAGAGAGGACCTCTGCTGTAGCAGCATTTGAGTCACACAGGAAATGAAACATGAATAATTGATAGTTATAAACAAGCAATAGAGCAAACATTCCACACTTAGTTCAACTCCCCATCTCTCTGAGAGCCATACCTACATTAACAATTGATCTGGCGGTTTCCCACTACCGCCAATCCCTTTCTTATAATATCATAATTGTTCAAGGTCTGCTTATGAGTGAGAACATATGGAAACTGCCAGGGGAGAGAGCGTGGGATTGGCAGTTGAGGGAAACTGCCAGTGGAGGGAGGGGCACACCTCATCAACAAGGGTACCTGCATAATGAACTTTTGTATACCTGACCCTGAATTGTACCCTAACAAAACAAACAGAAAAATAAAAAAACTTGGTTGTGGTGATGGGCGCACAACTCTGCAGACTTAGAGGTGTATACTTTCAAAGGATAAATGTTATAGTGTGTAAATTATACCTCAATACAGCTGTTGAACAAAAATAAATTGATCTGTCTGAGGAAAAGCTAATTTTAAGAGATTTGTAAGGAATATGCCATGTCTGTATCGTGTGCTTTAACTTGAGTCTAACTTAATATATTTTTATAAAAAATGAAAATAATAAAACAATGCATAAAAAGTATATAGAAAAGCCTCAGAGCTTATTGATAGTTTTGAAAGCATAATAAAATTGAGCAAAAATTATTTCTGTTTCAGTTGTAATATTTGTTGAGATGTCCTATTTTTATATTCTACAAAATAAAATATCTTCAAGTTAGCTCAAGAATATTCTTTTTATGATAATATAATGTTTCTCTAAAATACCATCACGATTTGTTTCTATTTTTAGTGATATTTAAAATGTAGAATTTATGGAAAAATATATATTTAGTAAATATTAAGAATCTTCTCTCACTTGGCCTGGCACAGTGGCTCATGCCTGTAATCACAGCACTTTGGGAAGTCAAGTTGGGAAGATTGCTGAAGTCCAGGAGTTCAAGACCAGCCAAGGAAACATAGCGAGACCTCATCCCTACAAAAAAATTAAAAATTTAGCCAGGTGTGGTGGTGTGTACCTGTAATTTCAGTTACTCAGAAGGTGAGGCCACAGGAACTCCTGAGGTCTGGAAGTCAAGGCTGCAGTGAACTGATCATGCTAGCCTGGGCAACAGAGTGAGGCCATGACTAAAAAAAAAAAAAACAAAAAAAAACCTAGAAATACAAAATGTTAAGTCTTTGTGAGCAATCTAGGGAATTAGCCTTAAATTTAGATGCTTCCATTTTTTCTGGGATGTAAGCTTTAGGCACATTTAGACTTGATAATTTTTCCTACAGGTAATCAAGAGTTTTGGTTGTCATTTTTATTATAATTACATGGAACAATCACAGAGACAGGGTCACTTGTTCACATGGAGATTTTTCACACTCTAAGTGTTAGTACTTTGTTGTTATTTGTACTTTAAAACAGTTAAACAATTTTTTATAGGAAAAACTATTCAGACTTACAATATTCAAATCAGCTGTTTATATCCTACATGAATGATAAATGGAGTTTCATTTCATTACATATGGAAATGCATGTTTAAGTTTTCTTGTACTGTTGGTGAAAAAAAAATTGTAAATTTTCCTTCAACGTGCTCTGAATACTTTATTTTCAGCATGGGTCCACCAAGTAGATATCACTTAAACTGAATGTGCTTTGGTCCAAAACAAGTCAGAGAATCTCCTACTTAGGAAGAAGAGAGAGATACAGGTTTCCTAGAGCCTGGGACTTATACAATTTTGAAACTCAGAAATATTCCCTTCAGTCATTCAATTCAATAATTTATAAGCTGTTTGCCACATATAATCACTGATCAGCTAACTTTTAATTCTAAATTGTTATTTTATTTTTCACTCCTTTACAGAAGTACGTTATGAAAAAAAAAAGGGTTAAAATACGCATTTTGCTTTGACAGTTCTGACCAAACACTTAATGACGAGATAAAGATTAAAATTTATGGTTAAATAAAAATTTGTGTTTCTGGCTTAAGATAGCTTATTATAATTCCTTGATGATTTTCTCTATCATGAACTAGCTGTGTAATAAAATTCTATGATAAGAAAAGATACCAAACCACAGAAAATATCATTTTTTTCTTTAAATATCCTGTGTCACAACTACTAAATTTCTAAATATCAAAATCTAATTTGGGGTCTCTTAAAAAATATATACATAAATATTGTAACACCCTGAACAAGTCAACTCATCTTGATATACTACTTCTAGTTGATGACCTCCGTAGGATCATTCTGATAAAGTTCTGATAGGAGAGGATTATGAGGAAACAGAAGTGAGGAAATAACTCCCCCATGCTTCATTTCTTGTCTAATTTATTTCTTTTTATTTACTCATTTTATCCCAACCATCTCACATCTATCCTAAATTCAGCACAAAAATTGATAACTGGTTTAGAGTCACCTGGTTTGGCCTGGTACTTGCAAATAAAAAGAAAATATATGTTTATCCCTAAGGAAATATATTGTCCATTTATTTTAAATACAAGTGGGGGTGCCTCAGCCAGAATACCACTTAGAGCAGGATTATGGGCAAAAAGAGATCTGGGAGGGAACCAGGAAGAATAAGAGAAGTAATTGACTTTGGTTTTGTGACGCAAAGCCAGAGCTCTTTGATCTGCACAAAACTGAGGTAACATTCTGGCAGCTTAAAATGGTAGACTATTGGCATTTTTTCCCCATGGTTTTCTTCCTCTGTCCAGTTATTTCCTTCTAGTGTAATTTAACTTTTCCTTTTTCCTCTGTCACTTTGGGCCCTAAAGTCAACAAAACTAATCTCTTCCTCTTTATGAGGTCAATAAAGTAAAATTAGTCATGACATTGATAATGTTAAAAAAATTTAAGATCTGCTTTTCAGAATGCAACACTATCTTATCATGTCTTTGGGAAATGTCAAAAAACATAAATATTCAAACATATACAAAGCAGCATCATATTATATAATATCATGAATTTTAATATTTGTCTCTAACAATGTGACCGTAAACTTGAACAGCATATTATATTTTTTGAGCCTCAGTTCTTTTGTTTGTTTTGGGCTATAAAAGATTGGCACTTTAGTTCCAAAGTACACAAACATATGGTAGGAAATATTGTTTATTTATTTTGAGTCAGGGTCTCTGTCATGTAGGTTGGCACAATCATGGATCAGCACACCACTGACCTCCTGGACTAAAGCAATCCTTAACCTCAGCCTCCCAAGTAGCTGAGACTCCAGGCACACACCACCACGCCCAGCTAATTATTTGATTTTTTGCCTAGGCTGGTCTCGAACTCCTGGGCTCAAGCTATCCTCCTGCCTTGGCCTTCCAGAGTGCTGGGATTACAGGCATGAGCCATCTCCCCTGGCGAAACTTTAAAACTAAACAATGTGTTATGCATTTTTGGACATACTTCTCAGTCTAGGAATCTGTCATAAATTCAGTAAAATGATATTGAGGATCTTAGTGATAATAGTACTGTGCTATATTTGCATATTTACCATGAGAATGTGATGGAGAGGTACTCCATCTAGCCAGGGAAGCCTAGAGTTGAGTTTTAAGGCTGAGTGGGAGTTACATTACAAAGTTTACTATGTATATTTCATCCTCCAGTTTTCTCTTATAAATTATTTGATCCCCTTGTTGTTTACCCAACTCTTATCACTACCCAGACAGCTGCAACGTAAAATTATTACAAACCCCAGGGAAAAGGCTGTTTTGCATTGAGTGAGCTCTGAGTCAAGTCAAATATCGACAGCTTTGCAAATAGGTTTTTCTAGGGAACTTCCAAACGGGTCAAATAATGGCATTTTTCTGTGAACAAAACTTTTAGGGAACTCCGGATCTATTCTGCTTCCTCCTGTGGCTTCTAGGCTTCAGATTTTCACTGTATTGTGGTTGGTTTTAGTGCTATTGTTGGTTTTTAAGGTTACTGCAGAACTTGCTATTCTGACTGAGATTCAGCTACTTTCCCTGAATAAGTACTCCTTTGGTTAATTCCCAGAGTTCTGAAGGAAATTGGTTTTGATAACTTTTGCCCGTGTTCCCACTGACAAAATACTTACTCTGATATTTCCACTGATGTCTTGAAAGTCAAAATTTAAAATGGGGAAAAATGTGAAGATACACTTCACAAAAGATAATATTCAATTTTACTTCTGAAGTTTCCATTTTTATAATATCTGCCCTATTATGTAATGAAGAGGTAGATTTTATGAGAGCTGGATAATAGTCATTTTAAGCTTTAACGTACTTCTCTTTGACTCATGCAATGAGACTTGAATCTACCATTCTACCCAAATGCTTATACTAAATGATAGACATTTTCAGTGTTTAGTTGCTTGACAACTCTACCATTTTGTCATGCTGATCACTTTCTCCTTTTTAATACTCATTCCCTTTAAAACTATTTTGTGCTTCTCCTTGCATATACTCTTCCTGGCAGTACTTAGTATTCCTCTTTGGATTTAACCACCACAGGGAAGAAATGACTCCCAGATATGTGTTTCTGACCCTAAAGTCTCCATTGAACTCTAGATTTTGTATCCAATTGCCTTTAAGACTTCTTTTCTTTAGTCCATAGTACAAATTTAACACATTTGAACTAATTTCTTCTTGGTTTTTATTTTTCTATTTTTTTTACATATCTACACATAGAAAAGGTACACTAACTCCTACGCAGTCTTTAAGACCCAGTTTCAGCCTTCCCTGGCTAGATAGAGTACCTCTCTATCATGTTCTCATGATAAATATGCAAATATAGCATAGTACTATTATCATTGACTAATTGTCCCAAGGCACAGTAGATGTTCAATATCATTTTATTTAATTGATGACCGAATCCTAAATTGAAAGGCACTTTAAAAAATGCATAATAAATTGTTTAAAGTTCCTACCTTATGTCTGTGTACTTTGAAAGATTACATATATTTGAATTAATTGATAAAGTTTAATAACAAGCAAAATGTGTTTATGCTAATAGAAGTCAAAAGAGTGATGACCTTTGGGGAGTTATGACATAGAGGGGTATAAGGGAGACATGCTAGGTACTGGAAATGTTTTATATCTTAACCTGAGTAATATTAACCTAGGAGAATACATCTGTATATTTGAATTGTACAATTTCATTACTGTACTGTATGCCACAATAGAGTAATACACAGCAATAAACAACAAGCCTCTGGGTGACTGAGATCAGCCACCATGCCCAGATGGCTACAATGTCATCTTACTGCTGCTTCTTGCTTCTCTATGCTTTTTGTTCCTGGGAATTCCTTTTAATTTCTTATAAACTCAGTTTTGCATTAAAAATATATTTATTAACTTTTACTCAGCCCATGTTTTATATCATGATATTTTTCCAGGCTATCTGGTCATCTAGTTGTTGGGTAACTAAATGAACACTAAATGATTTCTGTCTAGGAATTTCCTATAACGTTGAGAAACATAAAAACTAAGATCATTCTAATGAAACTTGGATTTGATTTCCAAAATAATTTTTTCTTCTTCTTTTCTAAAGCCTCCTAGAGTACTACTGGAAATGGTTTTTGAAAATAGCAGAGATATGGAAAAATAAATATTCAGGAAGACTCATTAAGCTTGAGGTTTAAGTTTGTAAATTTAGATAATGTCTTAATTCTTTATATAAGAGTAATTTATTTAGTAATCTAATTGAAACATTATTTTCCTGCTGCATTGTAATTGCATTTACGAACAACACAAAGTCATTTGAGAACTTAAATGTATCATAAATGTATTAATCATTCATCTTTGGAGGTTTGACCTGAAATAAAAGATGCAATATGAACAGCTTTCTTTTCTCCAACTTGCAGTAAGTGTTTTCTTTTATTCATTGCCTAAAGAGCTCAATCTCTTTATTACCTACTTTAGCCTAAAAATTAGTTGATAGACATAGAATCTACACTGTTCCTAAAATTAAAAACAAACAGACAAGAAACAAAACCTCAGCATATTCTTGTTCGCTTCCCTCACATAGCCATCTATTCTGATAGCAAGCAATATTGGTTCAACCTCCTACGTATCTCCCAAATCTACCCATTCCTCTTCGTCTGAACCACCTTCATCCTAGTCCAAACCACTACTGATTTTTGCCTAGACTGTTGTAGTAGCCATTTAACTGTCTTTCGGCTCCACTTCTGATTTTCCAAAATCTATTCTTCACAGAGCAATCAGTGTGATCTTTAAAAATTCTAATTTAGATCAAGTCACTGTCCCCATTACTCCATTTCTTCTTAAGGTTCTTCAGAACTTCCAATCAAACATAGCATGAAAGCCAGATTTCTTAGCTTTCGAAAAAGCCTTACACGACCTGGCCACTACTGAACTGTACTGCCTCATGTCACACCAATCTCTTCTTAAACTCCCTGTGCTTTCAGTTCCACTGACCTGCTTTCTGTTCTTAGGCCCAATAAATCTATTTTTTGCCTCAGGACTATTCTCTTGCTCTTTTCCACCTGGAATTTTCCTCTGATTCAAAACACAGCTATATCATTTTAGATTTCAGCTCAAATGTTCTCTTATTAGAGAGGCTTTTCCTGATCAACCTGCTTAAAGCAACACTGCTGCCCAAGTCACTCTCTACCAAAATTTACTGTTTTATCTTTGTCTACCATTTACTATTTCCTGAAATTATTGCAATTAGGTTACATGTTTATTTTTCTCCTCTCCATTAATAAGGGTAATCCTATAAGTTATATGTGTTTTAGCTATTTCCATCCCTACATGGCCTGATAGCCACAGATGCTCAGTAAGTTCTGTTTTAGTTAAATGAATTTTTCAGACTCCTGAGCTTTGTCAATTTGACTTAAAAGGAAAACCTGTGATGAACAAATTTCATAAAAAGGTCAGTGTCTGCTCAGAGTTTAGGGTTAGCTTTGTCATGACTCTGTGAATTTGAGAGAAATTCTGGAAATACATAATGGTTATATGGCAAGAGTGGGATCTCATGAAAGGCTTTCTAGGAGTGCTTCCATTCATATCATCTATTTGGGTTATGCTTTCCTATTTTTGTCCATGTCATAAAAGAAAAGCAAATTACCTCTAAAATTAGTCCATCAGAAGACTGCCATAAAAGGAATGTCTCTCAATAATGTACTGATAAATGTTTAGCAATCATCTCTCCTGGAGAAAAAAAATTCTAATTTTTATGTAACTTCTGCCTGTTTCCATGTTGTAAATACTCATCCCATGGCCAATTTCAATCAAACAACCTGAAGTCACTGAACATACAGTTGGAAGGAGCTGTGCTCCAGCATACTGCTGACATCTACCCCGTGCCAATAATTATGTGAAGCATTTTATATTCAGTCTCTTCTATCTAAATGCAGCCGTATAAAACTTATTTGTTAATCATATGTGAGAGGTGAGGATAAAAAATCTTGGGACACTTGCTCAAGAGTATACATCATAAAAGGGTCACACAAGTGATCAATTTCAGATTTCTCTGACTCCTGAGACACTTCTTTCACTTGTTTCAGGGCGTAATGGTTGAAAAAACCACAAAACAACAACAAATAAAACAACAAACATATCACTAAGTGTTGAACTGCTTTTTAAGATCGTGAACATTTTCTGAATATCCTGAATGTCCAAGAGATAATGAAAACTTTTTTCCTAAAAACAACTGTATGTAGAGTATATAATTAGATGAAATGAGAATCCTAGAAGTAGAAGATTAATCAGAATTCAGAGCACCAACCAAAACTTGGAAACCCTTTCTCTACTCTTCTTTCTTCCCTTCTTTGCTAGCTCTCTTTTTTGACACCCCTCCCTTCCAAAATACGAACATTCTAGGCATCAAAGGGAGCAGCCATGGAAAGAAAAAGTGACTCAAAAGCAAGCAGCTTAGACCTATTATTTAGCAATTTTTCCAAGATAAAACTGCCAGTAAGCTAGTAAAGTTCCATCCTCTTGGAAGATGGAGTCACTATTACATGCCAGCAATAAAGAGGCAGAAGAGATTGGCCCCAAATTAAATATTAATTCTCAAGCATTAGTGCACATCAGAATCATCTGGAGCAGGGGTCCCCGGCTCCCTGGACCAAGGATGAATACTGGTCCATAGTGTGTTATGAATCAGGCCTCACACCAGGAGGTGAGTAGTAGGCAAGTGAGCGAAGATTCATCGGTATTTACAGCCACTCCCCATCACTCTCATTACTGCTGGAGCTCTGTCTTCTGTCAGATCAGTAGAAGCATTTGATTCACATAGGACAGTGAACCCTATTGTGAACTGTGCATGCAAGGGATCTAGGTTGCTCACTTCTTCTGAGAATTGAACGCCCGATGATCTGAGGTGGAGCTGAGGCAGTGAAGCTAGCAAGGGGGAGTGGTCACAAATACAGATTAACATTAGCAATGAGGTTTGACTGCACAGACCATAATAAATCAGTTGCTTGCAGACTCACATCAAAACCCTATCAGTGAGTGGAAAGTGGTTTGATGTACTTCAATTATACAGCTGCATCTGATGGCAGGATTTATGTCAGAATCCAACACTTACTTTAGTTTACGCATGGCTCTCCCATTATTTTATGTAGCACTTCCATTTGTGCCTCTTTCCTGCACTGCACCCTTGCCTAGGTCACAGTTTTGGTAAGTCCATAAGCTAGTCATAGCCAAAATGGGTAAAAAACAAACCTCACTGGAAAGCTTCTTTGAAAAGGAAGAAAGACCCAATAATAAGGCAGCAGAAGACTCTAAGACTGCCAACAAAAAGAAAGCTGCATTTAAAAGAAAATAACAAGAGTCCTACTTAAATTACAGGTTCATTGTAACAGGCGATTTACATTCTCCAATACACAATCCATATTGTATATATGTGGTTACCTGCTATCCAATGAAGCCATGAAACCTTCAAAACTGCTTCACCACATGGAGATCAAGCACCCTTTATTAAAAGACAAGTCTTTGGAGTTTTTCAAAAGAAATAATAATGTGAACACAATGAACAGAAGCAATTATTGAAGACTATCATTTCATCAAATGTGTGCACTGAGAGCATCATTCTTAGTGGCTAGCTGCATTGCTAAAGCAAAGAAGCCCTTTACTGTTGGCGAAGAGTTGATCCTGCCAGTTGCTAAGAACATTTGCCAAGAACTTTTAGGAGAGGCTGCAGTTCAAAAGGGAGCGCGTCTTCCTCTTTTGGCTAACACCATAACTGGATGAATTGATAAAATAGAGGATATTGAAGCACAACTGTTAGAGGGGATTAATGAGTCACCATGGTATGCAATCCAGGTTGATGAGTCTACCGATGCTGACAACAAGGCAACAATGCTTGTTTTCGTGTGATATTTTTGTCAGGAGGATGTGCATGAGGATATATTATGTGCACTTTTGTTGCCAACTAATGCCACAGCTTCAGAACTATTCACATCTTTAAATGATTACATATCAGGAAAACTAAATTGGTCATTTTGTGTTGGCATATGCGTGAATGGAGCAGCTGCCATGACTGGATGACTTTCTGGTTTCACTAATCAGGTCAAAGATGTCACTTCTGAATGTGAGTCCACACCCTGTGTCCTCCATAAAAAAATGCTGGCAAGCTGAAAAATGACGCCTGAGCTTAACAATGTTTTGCAGAATGTGATTAAAATGACCAACCACATTGAAGTACATGTCCTTAATCCATGTCTATTCACACAGCTCTATGAGGAGATAAACGAAGAGCACACACATCTTCTCTTATACACAGCAGTGAGATGGCTTTCTAAAGGTAGATCACTACTCAGAGTTTTGGAGTCACAAGAGCTACTCCAGAGATCTCTTCTAGAAAAACAGTCACCCCAGGCATCGCATTTCAGTGACATAGAATAGATCTCAAAACTTGCTTACTTGTGTGACATATTTAACCCGTTCAATGAACTCAATCTGTCACTGCAAGGGAGAATGACAACTGTGTTCAAGTGTCTACATTCAAAGCCAAACTGGAAGTATGGGGGTGATGAGAGAACCATTAGGATTTTTGACATGTTTCAAACATTAGCAGAGATTTAGAAAGAGATGGAGTCGAGGCCTTCTGGCTCCCAGCTGGTACAGGATCACCTATCTCAGCTGTCAAAAGCGTTTGTGCATTACATCCCGACCACAAATGACTCCTGAACTGGGAAGGAATTGATCCACAACCCATTTACAAATAAGCCGGGTAAGTCGACTTTGTCTGTGCTAGGAGAGGATCAGCTGCTTGAGATCTCAAATAACAGTGGCCTTAAAAGTATGTCTGAGACAACTTCAAGTCTCCACACATTCTAGATGAAAGTAAAGGTGGAATATTCAGAAACCGCCACAAAATCACTGAAAAGTCTGCTTCCATTTCCAACATCATGCCTGAGGGACAGGATTTTCTGCAGTGATAGCAACCAAAATGAGATTATGGAGTAGACTGGATATAAGCAACATATTTTGGGTGTCACTGTCTCCCATCACCCCAGATTGGGACTGTCTAGTTGCAGGAAAACAAACTCAGGGTTACTGCATTAAGGTGAGTTGCATAATTATTTCATATGTGTATTATAATGAAATAATAACAGAAATAAAGGGCACAATAAATGAAATGCACTTGAATCATACCAAAACCATCCCCCTGTCTTCACAGTCCATGGAAAAATTTCCTTCCACAAAACCGGCCCCGGGCCAAAGGGGTTGGGGACCACTGACCTAGAGATCCTTAAAACACAAATTGCTGGCATGCATCCAATTCTCTGAGTAAATTGATCTTGAATGGGGTTCAAAATTTGCATTTCTAATAAGTTTCTAGTTAATGCTGAGGCTTTTGTCCAATAATCACACAGAGTAGGGACTCTCTAGATGCCAAGGATTTGTGTGTACACTACAGATGAGAAAATGCTGGTCAAGATCCCTGCTTTTCAGGTTTGACCGCACATTACTATCATTAAATGTGGGAACATTAAACCAATGCCTGGGTCCAAGAGATTCTGCTTTAATTAGTCTGAGGTGGAGCCTGGGTATTGGAATTTTTTAAAGCTCCCAGAATGATTCTAATATGTAACTAAATTTGATAACTAATGGAAATTGCTCTACATTTTTATTCAAAGGTTCTATATTCTTACCCAATGTCCCCTTCTAAAACTTACCCATCCGAAAAGCACCCATTTCTCCAGCTTCCCAGTTTGTTCCAAGCTTGTGCTGAACAGCAAAGTTACAGTGCCAACTAAGAGATCCAGGAGGCCTCAGTTATGAGTTAGGAAGCACACATTTAGTTCTCAGTCTCTGCTACTTACTGGCTATGTGATGTTACTGAATGAAGAGTGATATTTAATTTCCCTTTGTCTCCTGTTCTAAATTATTAATAGTATAGATTATTATCAGCAGTGCATAAAAGAACTTGTAAAATGCTTGGAAAGTTCAAAAGGTCATATAGGATAATTATTATCAATAGATATGATGACAGTGGTACTTATTTATGGTACACAATGGACAAAAAAAATTAGAACATCTCCTAGTTTCAACATACAGTTCCAGATTACCTGTTATATGAGAATCTCAAATAAGAATATGAAAGAATAGCTGCTCAAACGCCATCTGCTTGATAAAGTTTTCCTTAGTCCAAAGTAACCAATGTAATTATAAATCTATGGTATAGTCATGTAACAGCTTCTTCTACCTTATGGGTGTCTCTCCTTATATTATTCACCCAGTGAGGACAGAAGCAATGGATCCTCTGTGTATGTGCCCAATTAACTAGGTGTCAGTTACCTAATAATATAGTACTTCTCTCCATATATATGATTAAAACATGCTACTTCCTTTCTATTGTTAAGAGCAAGAGGTTATTCAGATGATCCAAATTTCATAAGATGTTTGAAAATAATAATTTAGTAAAAGAAACTGTGGTTCCATTTTGGACTGCATGCTTTAAAATTCTTTATACAATGGCTCCATCTTCTGGCCAATGAAATAAAGACTGTCAGGTTCCAAAATGCGCTAGGGCTCCTTGAATAAACTAAACTAGTATGAGTCTGAAAAATGAATTTATTCAGAAAAGTCCCACAAACTTGACTAATTTTCTTCACTGAGAATTTTTCTTTGTTTATTATTTAAGTTCACCCACTCTTTCTAATGCTGCTATTGTAAAAGCAGATGATGCTCTTTAAGTTTTGTACCCTGTAATTTTTTGTGATCTCTCTCCATTCTCACCTCTTGGTACTTCTTCCCCTGGCAAGAGTCTTGCTACTCACTGTGAGACTTCATGTAGACTTCCTTTCTTAAGTTCTGCACACAAGTTTTCATTCTAATTTAGAAGAAATGTTATGAAACACATGCTAAAATATCAATGAGAAGTTATGGTTAGTTGCCCTAACTCACTAACAAAGTTTGGTTCTTAGAGATAGAATGTCTGGCAGAAAGAAAAACTCTTCATAGATATACACCCAATAAGTATTATATATGAGATTCAGAGGGTGGAACAAGAACCTTTATTCATTAGTAAGAATGAAAATCTCTTGAAAAGCAAAGTTAATTTTGAATGAATATAAAATATATGTACTTAAATAAAAAAGAATTACTATGAACCTACTTAATGTTTGGGTATAAATATCATGGATAAAACATTGTATTTTAAAAAGTTTAAAAAAATATCACTTTCCCTGTATCCAGTCCACTCGATGTTCCTTTGACTGACATAATACAATTTATCTATATTCTTTAGTTCATATAATACATTATACTATATTAAACAATATTTTACTGTCTATGTGAGTCATAGCAAATATAACCTACTCAACATATCCAAGTACTCAAATGTACTGTTAGGTTGATATTTTAGAAATCCAGGTTGAGGCTCATTGTCATTATAGCCATTGTTTTGCTTTTGCTTTTGATTAAGAGGAACAACTATTATTGTTACAACAGTAACAGTTATTGGTATATATATGAGATCCTAAGTGATCTTTTTATCTTTATGTCTATTTTATTATCAAATTAATATTTATTTAAAAAGTCTTCTTTTTCTTTATTTGTTACCTTGCACTTCCTTTATTTGTAGTAAGAAAGTTCCAAATAACCCAAGTTCATTACAAATAGTATGGCAGAAAGCGGTTTGAAGGAGAGAGAAGAGGCTGCTGATGATTACTACTGAGATCTGTATTTTTAAAAAGTATTTTATCATAGTTCCACTCAAATAGTCCAAAGAGTCAAGAGAACTAAGGGATGAGGGATGTAAGATACAAAACAAGTAAGACAGAACACGGGTCAGGAACACTTCAGTAGATACATACAAGTTCCATAGACCACACTGTAAAAGGCCACCTGCAGAATTCATGATAAGAAATAGATTTAGAAAGCATGTACTTGTCAACAGTGAAGAATGTCCTATATGACAGTTGGTAAGTCTTGAGTTGTGATTTGACCCCCAAAGTTATGAAAGACAGCCAGTCCACAGCTCTGACGCCTGTGACCTCAGAGGCTGTGCACACTACTTGTAGGTAACTCTCATTGGGTGTGCCTCAGAAAGAAACGAGGGTTGTGAGGAGCTGCATCCTCTCATTCAGTTATATCTGCATCTGTTTTATTTTTTATCCTTTGTAGCAGTTGTTGCTAGTTTGATATAAACTAACATGAGCGCATCTGTGAGCCAAATCTCAGTATACCTTCACTAGTCTATGACCACAAACCAGTTCCCTGCAGGCAGGCCAGCTCAGGCAACCTTCTTAAACACATTTCACCAGACCAGACAAATCACACTAGTCATTTCAAAGGGTCCTGCATTGCCTGATGTATTGGGAGAATACATTTCACTGCAGAAACATATATTTATTTCCTTAATACCTGTTATTATTTTCTTATTATCTAGTATTAATTCTACAGATTGCAAATCTAACATGTTCTTTGTGGAAATTTGAAAAACACAGAAATGGAAAAAAGAAAGTCATATTCATGAGATAAAAAATTATTGAGTTCTGATGCATTTCTTTCCCATCATTTTTCTATGCAGATAAATTTGATATATGTGTTTTCATATAGTCTGGTTAGGATCATGGTGTTAAATAGTAGCCTAAGAGCATTTATTTGTTAAAACTGCCAGTTGTTAAACTCAATGCTTTATTTGGTTTTGACTTGTCTTACAGAGCACGCTGTCATTCTCTCTCTCTCTCTCTCTCTCTCTCTCTCTCTTTCACTCTGTGTGTGTGTGTGTGTGTGTGTGTGTATGTGTGGTGTGTGTGTGTGTGTGTGTGTGTGTGTGTGTGTGTGTGTATAGCTAGCTAGCTATTTCTCAGCAGTGAAGGCATTAACGCTGATAAAAAGTCCCACTTCCAGAGCTAGATATGGAGGCTATATTATTTATTTTACAAGGGCAGAAAAAATAATAAAGCTAGCTTTTGTGTGCTGCATCTTAGCACATTTCTCCTTAGCAGTGATAATTACAGCAGTACTTCCAAACAGCAATTCTGCCAAAGAAGACATTGTTAAATAAAATGTATACTGAAAACCTCAATTACGAACATTTACTAAACTATCTCTCTGGTCCCAAGGGCAGGGCCCCATGAGATTTAAAATTTTATCACAAACCACCTCACATATTTATTTGCATACTTTTTCTATGATCACAATAATAATGTATGTGTGTATGTGTTTTTTAAAATACTTCCTAGAGAGAGAGGGAGGTTTGAAAATATTTATACTTATTTTAACCATTTTTTAATCTCTTTAAAACTCTTGTAAGTTCACATACATATAAATTATAAAAATGTCTAGAACTATATATTTTATACACTAATGTCTCTAGGCAGTAGGAATGGCTATGTTTTCCTAATGTTTTGTACTTAAATGAATGTAATGTTTTTTCTAAACTTAAAAAAAACTATGTATGAGTTACTTTTATCTGCAATATATATGTTATATATAGAAAGAATATATACAATATAGAATACATATACATACATATTTCAGCTTATTTAAGGGCATCTTTATAAGATTAAGTTCAACAAACCATCTTCCCATCCATATTTGAGTCCATGTACCTGTGAATGGGAGGTAGAAGACAAGGACAGTGATGACAGTAATCAAAGGAGAGCACACCCAGGACTGTCTCTATTGCGCAAGGCTTATCTACCAAGTGTGCCCTGGTCAGGAAAAATTGAAATAATATGTATAAAATTATATGGCATTTGTCTCTCTGAATATGGAAGCAGCATGAATACTAGCTTATTTTTTCCAGGACTCATTTCAATAGTTCATTTCAGTAGTTCATTGTGTTTTCCTTACCTCAATCAATGGATCTTGAAAAACTTTAATTTAAACTACAAATGGCGAGGTAAATAGCATCCTACTTAATTTATAACATATTCCTGAAGATAAAGACTATGTGTTCTTAATTATTAAAAAAAATAACATCTAACACCATATTACCCTGCAAAGAGACCAGGGCTTATAATACAATTCTTAAACTTATATTCAAATTGGAAGAAATATTCCTATCTGTAAGAAAACATCAGCAAATAGACTTTAGAATGTGAGTTTCTGTCATGTTATACTACTGATTATTTTGTCTGCATATGACAAAAAAAGAAGTTTGAAGAATCAGACTATTTTTGACAACTAATTTTTCTATTTAGGTTATTACCATGATTCTCTCTGAAATCTACAAAGTAGTCATTGGCACAATAAAAAAACCATTAGAAGTTCTCAGTAATATCATAATACCACTCAATAACAGCCACTTACTTCCATACCCGTTGTCACTATTCTAGCCAAGTTCCTCATCATTTCTAGATTGTTGCAAGAGCTTCCTGTTTTTAATCTACTTGGTATAGCATTCCTAAATTAATCTTTCTGAAGCCAATGCTCATGTAGATGGCACAGATTAAAGACATTTACCGGGTTACCGTTACCTACAAAATAAAAATCTAGACGTTTTCCAAGTGCTATACTCATATAAACTAAATACAGCCTGCTTTGTCATTTTAATCCTCCACTATTCCCCCATTCAATCTGGTCACCCCAGTCAGAGCTGCTCTGGATATATTATATACTTTTTTGCATTTGCCCTTTGGCTTATGTTATTTTGCCAGTGCTTTATCACTCTAGAGTGTCTTTTCTTCCACCCACCCACGTCCTCCCAATTATCTGAATAACCCTTGGGGACTGTCAAGGAGAGAAGCTTGGCACGTGCCCAGGAGGTGCAGCTCAAAACAGAGAGGAGTCAATTATTTCAGGAGAGCAGCCAATGAGGAGAAGGGCATTACCAAGAGGACACTCAAAAATCAATATCGAAGGAGGAAGGCAATTCTCAGTTTGCAACTAAAGTGGGAAGATCAAGAACTCTGATATTTGATCCAATAGCTTGCCAAATCTGAAAATCCAAGCAAACAGAAAGTCAGAAAGCTAATGTGAGAGTTGAACTGGAGGATGATAAAGTATAAGTTATCAATGTGTGAAAGGCCAGTTCAGGAGTAAAGTGATTATGTACCCCCTACAGCTGTTCCTTTCTTTTGGTTTGACATCCTTTGCAGGATTGGCAGATACTCACTAGACACCCCACCCTTCTTGGTCCAGTTCAATCCAATCTCCTCCAAGCCTCTATGAAACATTCTCAGATCACTTTGGCACAGGTATCATACCTGCCTCTATCCCTATCCTATCTCCATCCCTCATTTGGCAAAGGGTCATATGATTTTCTGTAATTTTAAAATTTTTTGTATTATAATGTATAAAATATACATTTTTGTTTAACCATTCATAGTTGTGTCCAATATGAATATATTAGACTACAAAATTTGTATATACTCCTATGTACTCATAAATATAAGAAATATTTGCCAACTGGTTTCTCTTTGGAAAAAGAATAATATCTTAAGACTGATAATACATGAAACACTCTTTAATATGGAGATTTGTCACATTTATTATTTTATATCCAACACAAAATTGTACTCTTTATAGGCATGCTAAAAATATTTACCTTGTATTGCATGACAAGAAATAGTATATGTTAATTCACTCTTCTCTTTAAGTAGGCCTAAAAATCTAAGCTGGCTTCCTCTCTGTCAAAACTTTCCCAAAACTACACATTCAGAAATAATTATACTGATTAAACTCCATAAGGAATATAGATACAGTTCAGAGTTACATTCAAGAAAGCAAATTATTTCAGCTAGAATTTTTGGTGACTAGCAGTAGAAATAAACTCTGCCTAATTTAAGTAGAAAATCAGGCATTAGTAGCTCAAAATTTATAAGAAAGCTAAAGAAGAAGACTCAGAAGAAAAGATAGGAACAAGGCCCTAAAGATTCCAAGTATCAACCCATCAGAGTGTCTCTACCAATGTGAACAGGCTCAGATTAGGTTTTCTATCCTTGTGTTCACTCTGCTCAAGTTCTTAGTCTTGGGAAAGAAAAAATCCAGTTTCCCTAATCTAAGTAATTTGCTCTACTCCTTGATCAGCAGAGAGCAAGACTCTTTGTAAAAAATGAGAAGTAATTTTTCCAAAGGAAATCTGGGACTCCTATCAAAAGGAGATATGGAAATTAGGCTTTGAAATAAATAACAATTAGTAGAACTAATGCAAATTTTAGTCCAATACATTTATCTGTGAGTTTTATAGATCAAGTTTCAATTTGGTGAATAAATTCTATAATCAGTTTAGAAAGAAATAAGGTGTAATGAACATAGGGCAAAAGGTTTATTTAAAATTTGAATGCTACACTGAGGCTTTAACTTTGAGGTACACTTAGCCCCATGGTTTGAGTATGAGCTTTGGGGCAGAAATCATAATCAGGTCGATTATGAATGCTGAGAGTGGGCTGTTTGCCAGCTGAGGATGCCTCCAAGATCTAGGGCTGACTATCTGCTTGGATTCTCCTTTGTGGTCACATTGGTTGTGATTCTACCTGGTCCACATAGAATGGGAGCTTTTGGTGGAGAAGGTAAGTGTTTCACAGAGAAGATGGGAAGACACAAATTAACAAATAGAGCAATGCTGTACCTGACATGAATCTCTAATGCCCAAACCAAATGCTATGCGGTTTATATACAAATGTACTCCAGAACACAGGTACTGGGTGAGAGAAGCTATATATCAGGCATCTCCAAGCAAATGCAAAAATCTTAGAGATGCTCTTTTAAAATTCAATGTCTGGATATGCTCATAAATATACAAAACATTTGCCAACTAATTTTACTTTGGAAAAACAATAACAACTTAAGACTGAGAATATATCAAGCACAAATGGACTATGTAAATTTTTTTAAAAGAAATAATTAATTTACAATATTTCTCATGTTTGTGTTACTTTGCACTGCTTCTACTATCCTAAAGAATAGTAAGTAGCACCGGGCTCAGTGACTCAGCCCATAATCCCAGAGCTTTGGAATGCCCAGGTGAGTGGATTTACTGAACCAGCGGGTTCGAGACCCGCTCCGGCAACTTGGCGAGACCTCATCACTACAATAAATAAAAAATGAGCTGGGTGTGGTAGTGCACATTTGTAGTTCTGGCTACTTGGAAGGCTGAGGTGGAAGGATCACCGGAGCCAAGCAGGTTGAGGCTGCCACTGCACTCCAGTCTAGACGACAGAGTGAGACTCCAACTCAAAAAAAAAAAAAAAGAATAGTAAGTAGCACAAAGCTATCTCTGTAAGAAGATTCTCATTACACTTGGTAGTGGAGTACAAAGCTCTGTGTCTTATTGGAGACAGAGAAAGCTTACTAAGTAAAAGATTCCTTTAGAATGAGAAGACCTAGTCTCAGTATTTACATATTTAAAAGAATGATTCTAGTTACATAAGCTGTTCAGAACTAAGCAAGATATTTTATTTACTGGTAAATATAATAAACCTAGGACTGCCCCCCAAAGATGACAAGAGCATAAAGAAAAATCAGTACTTTTTGTTTCTTTGCAGATCCAAAAACAGTGAGTACCTGCCTGATATTTTAGATAAACACAAGAAACAAGAAGACAATGAATCAGTACCGTTTTTGTAGGCAAATACAATACTTCAGTTAGAGAACAGGCATCACTAAGGTGGTTGATCAGAAATCTTTAAATCCCTCATTGAATATTTGGAGCTTGAGTTCTAAGAAATCATATTTGTACCTGTTAATTTCTTGTTGGGGAGTAATTTAATGTGTTGAAATTATTTTACTTTTTGGAGCAAAGGGACTACAAAATAAGACCAGGAAGTTTTCCTTTTTATGGTGTCCCAAGAATTATCTAGAAAGAAGGATCCATGACTGTCCTTTTCATTCTACTAACTAGCCATGAAATGAAAGGAAATTTAAGAGAAGTGATCTACTGCAAAGTGAAGCTCACTGCAGTCAGCGTATACTAAAAGATAGCTAAAAATACAAGCAGGTAAGACATCTGAGCATTATAACTTCCTAGCAACAACTACATTTAAATGTTTCACCCAGTACACACAGAAAATTCCAGTACTTATACTTATTTTCCCTCCATAAAGACAGTATTGGAGACTCCATACAAAAGCATTGCTGAAACATTATATGTGCCCCACAATCACTATTGACATGAATATTGCTATTGGCAGATATCAAAGCTAGTAAACCCAATTTAAATATGACCAGGAAGTATAATATTGAACTGAAGGGCACATAAAAGTGTTTTTAATTCCATCTATAAACATTGACCAATGCAGAGGCTAGCAATTTTACTGATTCTCTACAGAGCACTTTTCACCATGGGAAAATAATAGAAACATGTTATAAAAATAAAGAAGTTCTGTACTGATGTTTTTACAACATAAAATTCTTTCTTCTAGGAAAAAAAATGCTCTTATAGCAAATTCCCAGGGCAATAAGCTAGGACATAAATAATTCTGTTTTATATTACTTTAGAGGGTACATTAAAATTGTGTGTGTGGGGGGGGTGTGTGTTGGGAGGATGGTGAGCAAATAAGATATAAGAAACTAAAATCTTAATGTAGCTGCCAAAGTGACTAGTAATTACTGATCTGAATCCCTATTTTCAGGAAGTGCTTCCTAACTGCAGCAATCTCTCTGACTTCTTTGTCAGCTGGTAGTTAGAGCCCCTGTTTCAAACAAAGGCGCCAAGCTTCAACAGAGATCATCATTCACCTCAATTGTCAGTACCTCTTGATGTACTGTCTGGTGATGTCAAGTTCCTGATAGCAATGGAGAAAAAAAATCTTCTAGATCACAGCAGACCAACTAACTTGAGGAAGTTGTTTTGGGGAAAACCAGTCTTATTTTATAGAGAAATACCTCAAGTGTTTGCCTCTAGGAAAAACCAAGCTAGGATCATCTCATTTAAAAACTGCCAGGCTCGGTGGCTCAGCCTGTAATCCCGTGCTTTGGGAGGCCGAGGTGAGTGACTTGCCTGAGCCCACGGGTTCGAGAGCCACCTGGGCAACTTGGCGAGACCTCATCTCTACAATAAATCAAAAAATTAGCTGGGCATGGTAGCGCGCGCCTGTAGTTCCAGCTACTTGGAAGGCTGAGGCGGAAGGATCACCGGAGCCTAGCAGGTAGAGTCTGCGGTGGCCGGGAGTGGCCACTGCACTCCAGTCTGGGTGACAGAGTGAGACTCCAACTCAAAAAAAAAAATAAAAAATAAAAACTGCCTGAGGTTTTCAATAACATTTCTAAGATGAAAGAACCTTAAAAGCAACTTAGAAAATACTAGTCCTGCCTTAACCAGTAAAGACAAGTCTATGAGTGTATATTCAGTGTATGTGCCAGGCTGTGTTCCAAATGCTGAACAAAACATAAGTAACTTCTGCCTTACCAGAGTGTACATTCTGGTGTTTGTATGCTGGGGAGAAAACAGAAGGTATGTCTAAAAATTTTAAAAAATTAAAAATTAAAAAAAGTTAAACAAATAAAGAAAAGATAATTTCAGAGGGTGGTAAGTTCTAAGATGAAAGGAAGTCAGGGTGCCATGAGGAGAAATGACTGTTGGGATGATGGCAAGAGAGAGCTAAGCTGAATTGGTTTCCTCGGGAAACATCTCACTTATGAGGTCATTTTAAACATAAGTCTAGAATGACTAGAAGAAGGAAGTCATCTTCAGATCCAGAATCAGCGCATTCCGGATAAAGGGAACAGTATAGGCACATCTCTTCAGGTGGGAATGAATGCAGCCTATTGGAGGAAAGGAAGGCTGGTACCAATGGTAGAAAATGAGATCGGAGGCAGGCCATGATACAGGGTTTGTGTTTTCTTCTAGATGTATTAAGCCATGGACTAATATACTTATTTATTTGTTTGCTTGTTTGTTTGTTTGCTTGTCTGTTTGTTTGTTTTCTTGAGGCACGGTCTCACTCTGTTGCCCAGACTAGAGTGCAGTGATGCAATCATGACTACTGCAGGCTTAACCTGCTGGGCTAAAGCGATCCTTTTGGGGCCACTGCCTTGCTAGACACCGATGTGCCATGCTTCCTGGCTTTGGCCTCCTCCCCCACCTTGGGAAGGTAAATCTTCTCTCTCCCTTCTCTTTCTCCCTCTATTTTGCTGTTAAATAAACTTTTCTTTCTTTGCAAAAAAATAAAAAGGATAAAGCAATTCTTTGGTCTCAACCTTCCAAGTAGCTGGGACTACAGATGTGTGCCACAATGTATGGCTAATTTTTATTTATTTATTGCAGAGACGAGGTCTTGCCAAGTTACTCAGGCTGGGCTCCAACCCCTGGGCTCAGGCAATCTTCTCACCTCCACCACCCAAGGTACTGGAATTATAGGCATGAGCAACCTCACCTGGCTTACCATACTTTAATTTATATTTTTAAAGGATTATTCCTGCAGCCAGCTGGAAGAGGAACAAGGCAAGTGTGGAAGCATGGATTGTAATTAGGAGGTTTTGTAATAGTCTGGGCAAGAGATGATGGAGATTTGGACTAAGATGGTAAAAATGGAGGAGGACAGAAGTAATATGGCAGAAATGTAGAAAGGCAAAATGATATTTAGAGATAAATAAAATACCTAGTTCATAAATTACTTCAATGCTTTCCCTCACTCAAACATTGTTAAAACCCACTAACCTCCTTTTGGAGACTACTGTCCTGCTTGAACTCTGCTGAAAACATACTTGGTGTATGTGCAAAGACACAACCAGGCCTTCAGACTCGGGCGAAATTCATTACTAGCTTTTCTAAGTCTCCAGTTTGGAGATGGCAGATTGTAGGACGTCTCAGTCTCCATTATCTCATGAACTAATTCCTCATATTAAATTTCTATAGATAGGTATATATAGAGAAAGACAAGTTCTAGAAAACCTTGACTAACACAAAGTCTAAATAAGGAAAACAGCAATTAGCATGAATAGGCTGTAGTTATCTCAAGACATGGACACAGAGGCAGAAAGATAAGAGAATAGGTGTTGGTCCTAATCCCCTTTACCAGGACAGTATGCAGGTTACCCCCTGCTATCAGTGTTGATCTCAAACAGCTCACAGTGTCCCCCTTTCTAAAAGAATTGCCATAGGCCAGAAGGAGCAACTTTCTCACCTGGAAAGGCGTAGAAAGGCCTGTCCCCTTTTCCCTAGGGGAATAACTGATGCCTCAAAGTCTGATTGATGTGAAGTACAAAAGTCTGTCCTGCTTCCAGGGAACCCAACTGTGATCATCAGTGTGGAGAATGGTTGTTATTCATATCAAATTTCCTCCTTTCCCTCCATTTTATAGCATAAGTCTAGGGACTTACTAATTCAAACACATTTTTGGGGCCATTTAATTTCTTGGGCTACTTCATAACCTCCTTGACAAAATTTGATCTATGTTGGTCCTTCATTTCGCAGGAAGCCTATTGTTGGGAACAGCAGAAGGAGAGGAGAAAGGTAGTGCCACTATAAGTTTTGACAATTTTTAAAGTCAGGTTTTTATGAGTTATTTAAAAAATACTATTAATATAGTGAGAAATCGGTTCTTAGCAGAAACTGAATTGACATTTTGAGTAACTCCTATGGAGGACTATGCATAATGAAATTTGTTTAAATGCCTGTGTTTACTGATATATGAGTTAGTGACTATGTCTGAAGTAACACACACAGTACATTCAGTAAAAACTAAAGTTCTAATCCAAAATACATGTGATCATTCTTAACTACACATACAAAGTAAATTTCTCTTCCATAAATGTCTTAATCCCACCAATGTAAATTCAATCTTAAATAACATTTCATTTATTCGCTTATTCTTTCAGTCATTCAGCAAATGTTTTCGAGACATTAGCATTAGTCAAACTCTGTGAGATGCACAGAAGACAACAGCAAACAATTCCCTTTCTTCACGGAGCCTTCAACCAGTCAATAATATGGACTAGACATGACCAATACAACATGGAAGTGGTGAGTGCTATTAAGAAGGAAGTTCGAGGAGAGCATGAAGGAGATGCACTTAAAAAAGAAAAAGAAAAGCGTCCTGAAACCACTTATACAGACACTTAAAGAATAAGGGAGAGCCGGCTCAGTGGCTCAGCCTGTAATCCCGCGCCTTTGGGAGGCTGAGGTGAGTGGAATGCCTGAACCCGCGGGTTCGAGACCCGCCTGGGCAGCGAGACTTCATCTCTACAATAAATCAGAAAATCAGCCTGGCGTGGTAATACATGCCTGTAATTCCGGCTACTTGGAAGGCTGAGGCAGAAGGATCGCCGGAGCCCAGCAGGTCGAGGCTGCGGTGGCCAGGAACAGCCACTGCACTCCAGTCTGGGCGACAGAGTGAGACTCCAACTCAAAAAAAAAAAAAAAAGAATAAGGGAGGAGAGTGCTCAGCCAGAGGAAAGGACGAGTGTCAAGACCCCAAGGTAGAGAACCATGTATTCTGAAAAACTGATATTAGGTCAGACTGGGTAGAGTGCAAAAGGAAGAAGTGATGCAATTTGAGGCTCAAATGCTACATGGTCCATAGGAGAATCTTGTGTCCAAGGTGGGGTTCCCAGAAAACAGACACAGAGATTGAAGTTTTTATGTAGGAAGTTTATGGGGGAGCTTTCAAGATCAATACCTATGGGGAAACTAAGAAAGCAAACTGCTCAGCTTCTCGTTGTGTATGCCGGGGGAGAAATTGGGCTGCAATATGGCCACAACAAAGGCTTCAGGCAAGACCACATGGAACTCAGAAATCGGGATAGACCTTCAGTGTTGTTCCCAATTTGAATAGGAGCTGGAATTGTATACTCCCATTGGAGCATGCATTGGATATAGACTTGGAAAGGTATGACCTTGGACAATTAGATTTTCTTCAGTTGAAGGAAAGTCCCAGGAAGGGGCACAATTGAAAGACGTTGGCTGCAACACTACAATGAATGCTTGAGTTCTTGGTGGGGGTAGGGGAATGCATCTAGGAAGTGCTCCTCAGTGTAAATGAAGCATGTTAAGGATACGTCTTACAAATCAGGTCAGGACAATGGTAAGCCTGAGTTTTAGGCATTGAAGAGTCACAACCTGGCATATATTTAGGAAGGTCTTTCTGGCTGTAATATGAGCAACAGACTGGAGAGAAGCTTGACTAGTGGCAGAGAGACAAGTTAATTGGTAGTGAAAAATCCCACAGATGCTGGTGACCTGACATAGGGTAGTGGCAGTAAGAATGGAAAGTTGCAGATGAATCTGAAGGAAGTAGGAAGGGCAAGACTTAGAGATTGGATGTGAAAAATTTAGAGAGGGAGGAATCCAAGTTGTAACCCGAATTTCTGGCTTGGGCACTCATGTCAAGAAACAAAGCAAGATAATTGTTTGTCATTGTGTTTTTAAATTGTTGTTATGTCATTGTATTTTTTTTTAAGGTAGGGAGGAGTGCAATATGTGAATGCTAAACTCAGATTTGGAAATGTTGGGTGTAAAGTGAGTTTAACAGAGACATAACATGTATATGGAGATTACAAAAAAGCATGCATAAAGGTCTGGAGTACAGGAAAGTGATATGTGCCAGAAATGTGAGGGCATATACATGTAGACAGCAATATGGGGACACATAGACAATAACTGTAACCAACAAAAAGATCAGGATAGCCTGGAAAGGTTTATAAGTGAAGAAAATAGGAGGCCTAGAATAAAACCATGAGATTTTTTTTTCTTTTTCAATGACACATTCATTAAATTCTTGCCCTGTGCTTTCAACATCATTAAAGAGGAGAGGGGGAAAAAGTAGTATTTTCTGAGCACCTCTGGTGTGCCAAACATATTAACTAATTGCCTTACTTTACAACTTTATGCTTTTATTATCTATCTATCTATCTATCTATCTATCTATCTATCTATCTATCCATTTATTGAGTAGGCATCTCACTCTGTTACCCAGGCTGGAGTGTAGTAGTGCCATCACTGTTCATCACAGCTTCGATTTTCTGGGCTCAGGGGAGCCTTCTGTCTCAGCCTCCTCAATAGTGGGTACTACATGTGTGCTACACCATGTCTGGCTATTTTATTTTTGATTTTTTATTTTTTTGTAGAGACAAAGTCTCACTATGTTGTTTAAACTGGTCTTAAACTCCTGGCCTCACACAAACCTCCCACTTTGGCCACTCAAAGTGCTAGGATTACTGGCATGAGCCACCATGCCCAGCCTAACCCTATGATTTTAGATTATCATCCCCATTTAAAAAATGAGAGAAAAGTCTAAGAAAATATAAGTAAGTTTTATGTCACAATACTATTAATTAGTAGAGCCAGAATCTCAATCCAGATCTGCCTATGTTTTCCTATGATCTCGACAGTATCTTATAGCTAACTATAAATGATTAGGTAAGTAATGAATATTCACTATGAATTATAGTTTTTATAATTATTATTTTATTTTGGTTTATATAATATACTAACTTTAAATATTACAAAGTGATACTAGAAATTAGAAAATTCAAATTTTCCTTGTGGAATAGAGATAGAGTCTCCTATATTCTCAAAACTTAAAGATGTAGCATACAAATTAGCAACTTTGTAAAAAAAAAGTTTGATTTGTTCTGAGGGAATTAAAAATATATAGTAATAGGCATTTAGGACAAAATTACCTCACAACAAAAAGTGTATGCACTATTAGCACTGATGTTATTTATTTATGTGTAGCTAGAATACCCATACATGACCCAAGCTTTAGAAAATAGCTGAAAGAATTTTGAAGACTATGAATACACAGAAACTTATCATTGGCTTTCTTGCAGGATTTCTGGCGGTTGCGGGGGGAGCAGGAATGGCTTCTGTTGATAGATATGCAATAGCAATGCTTAATCAGTAGTGTGAGCTAGTTTATATGTGCAAAGTCCTTTCTAACACACTTTGATTCAGAGAATAAGAGCTCAGTCTTTCTGTTGAGGAACTGAGAAGAGATGGTAACATTGCCAGAAGAACTTTCAGCTGTGCTCATAAGTGGGGCAACCATCCATCAGCAGTTGGCCTCCTATGGATATAACCTTTACACGGACGATAGCACAGACTTCATAAGGGAGCCATTCCCTTACCAGTTCCAGTGGTGAGGCATGAATACGTTATTATATTTTAGAAAAAGGTCATTTAGGTCCAGTGTGATTATGACTGACATATACTTTGAAACTGCAAAGCATTGTGCTGTTATTATCAGTGTTAAATTACACTTATTTCAGGATTCCTTGCAATCCCCCACCAGGAACAGAAAGAAGACCTCCTTTAAAAATCTTTTTTTATTTCATTAAGTTTCTTTAGGAAGTTGGTTTTGACATTAAGATTTAAGTAGGCTAGAAGCTGGCTTGTAGTCCTAGAAAAATTCTCTTGCTATCTGACAAAAGAAATGATTCGAACTGTGCAGATTTTATTCATCATGAGCACGGTTTTTAAAAAAGATAAAAATAAAGAAGATTGTGTTTTCTTTGGAAAATGTAACATCATACACTTTTTAGAATCTGAAGGGATTAAAATGCACTTATGTTTTGTCTCATTTATTTTGTGCATGAGTATACAGATGCACAGATGGAAAATATATTTAAGGTTATACAAGAACAGAGTATTTAATGGTAAAAGTAGGATTATTAATCAAGTTACTTAAAATCCCAAATCCAAAACATGTGGCACAATACTACTTTGCCTTGCTTTGTGATATTTTGATAAAAATAAATATGAGATGCCAAAACACTACCAATCAATATGTTCTAAGTAAAAATGTTAAGCTATATATTTAGAAATTTCAAGGACATGTTATAGACTTATACTAAAACTAAAGACTTGTAATTTGCTTAGGGCAATGACATTGTTTAATTTTTAAATATCACATAAAATTATTCCTTTAATAAACTTTATCTTTTTGCCCTCATTTTTAAACAAATAAGTATTCTCTGTCATTAAAGATAAGAAATAAATTGCTGGGACAGAAATTAATAGGCAATAGAACTTGATGAATTCTCTTGGAGAATATTTTTATGATGAAAGCTTGGCAACTGTGCCTGTGATTAATCATGATAATGCACAAACCCTTAGCTACAGATTAACTGGCCTTTTCTTTCTTTCTAGCATATTCTTCTCTTTTTCTTTCTTCTCCAAGGAGGATTAACCACTCCACTCTCTCTCTTGACTGTGTAGTGTTCCCTGTGATGCCCCTATCTCCAAGTCTCTATCCAAATTCCACTTTTCTCATGAAGATCTCTCAGCTCATCAAACAAGGAAGTGGCCAAATTCTCCTTTAAACTCCAATATATTTCTGGAACACAACACTAACCATACAGAGTAATATGTTCATGTCATACATTCCCAGACCTTCAATAGTCCAAAAGGATTGAATTGTATACTGACTTCTGGAGGACAGGACAACCAAGCAGAAGGATGGGTAATCAATAAATATTGCTTGCTGTTAGCTAGGGTGAATATACAGCAGATGGCTGAGTACATCAGAAGCAAGGATACCTTGAAAGTTCAGTCACTCAGTGGATCAGAGATTAATGCATATGCTGAAAGTAGGCCTTCTCCATGCACAAGGGACATTTCCATTCTTTCCACCTTTCCTGTAACAGATAAGTGAGAACAAAAACAAAGTTTCTAAAAAGTGCAAAGAATACATTTCCAGTTTACTAGAATCTGAAGATTTATTTAACTAAAATAGTCTTCCTTTGTCTTACTAAGAATAAAATTTACCATTTTTGCATGAGGGCAGAAGGGAGGTTGGAAGAGAACACTATTGACTGCCTATCACTTGCCAGTGACTAACATATATCTTCCCACTAAAGTTAAAAACAATCCTATGAGAAAGGCATAATTAGTCCCATCTGCCCCTACAAAATTTACCCTGGATGCTAAGGAACCAGGATTACAGAGAGAATACAATCAAGATGTGGTATTTCTTGTAGGTAATATTTTTTCTGCTTTGTTTTATAAAATAAGTTTATATTAAGAAATGAAATAACTTATGTGTGTTCAATATTTATAAATGTAATATGTTAAATGCTATTATTTATTAAATAAAACTTGTATTTTATTGGGACTCGAAAAATTAAATATTAAATCACTAATATATAACATTTAAAAAGTGTCTTATATTTAGTAATGTAAGGAAGAGTGTGTGTCTGAGTGTGTTCTAGAATTTTTTTTTTTCCTTTAAAAGAAATACTAATAAAGGTCAGGCATTGTTTCTTATTCTTGTAATTTAGAAGTCCAGGTGGGAGAACTGCTTGAGGCCAGGAGTTAGAAAGGAGCTTGTACAATATAACAAGACTCTATCACTACCAAAAAAAAAAGAAAGAAAAGAAAAGAAAAACACTACTTAAAGTCAATTTTTTTCTTCTGTGTATGCCAAAGAAGCCATGTGGGGCAATAGCAATATTCAAGTTTCTTCCAACCTCCAAATCCTATGGTTGGTTGATTTATACCATACCTTAATGTCAGAATTAGAGGCAAATTTTTACTACCTAATTAAGCCTGCTGACAGAGTAATTTCTTGTATGTGCAAAATGTGGTTGCATTTGGAATGCTATTGCCTGTCCTCTGCAAAGAGGGCAGTGCCTTCAAATCTAAAGACTTTTGCAGCTGTTCAGCTAGTTGACTAATCACTTCTGAGATTTTCTTCCCCAAAATAAAAATCATCTGGGAACTAATTGCTACAAATATATCAAAGCTTGGCATTTCTGAAGATCTGATCATCACTGAATTTCATGAGCCTCAGCCCATCTCTGAAATCATGAGTTTCACTTTTGAAATTCCAAGTGAGAGCTGGAGTGGTAACAGATTCTCTGTGGCAGGTTTGGGTTAGTATTTGACTTTCTTCTCTCATGTTTCCAACCTCACATCCATGTAGTGCTGCATGGGGCTAGTAGAATCCTACAGTGTGATGTGCTGCATAGCACACCACATGCAGAGTTCCACGACCTGGGATACATTCTGAGCTCCATCTTAATAGAGACATGGAATTAGGTAAGTGACTGCCTTATGTACCTGTCTTGGTTCATTTATGTTGCTATAAAGGAACACCTGAGGCTGGGTAACCTATAAAGAAAAGAGGTCTATTTGGCCCATGGTTCTGCAGGCTGTACTAGAAATGTGGCACCAATATCTAGTGTGTGTGTGTGTGTGTGTGTGTGTGTGTGTGTGTGTGTGTGTGTGTGTGTGTGTGTGTGTTGGAGTCTCACTCTGTCGCCCAGACTGGAGTGCAGTGGCCGTACCCGGCCACCACAGCCTTGACCTGCTGGGCTCCGGTGATCCTTCCGCCTCAGCCTTCCAAGTAGCTGGAACTGCAGGTGCACGCTACCACGCCAGGCTAATTTTATTTATTGTAGAGATGAGGTCTCACCAAGTTGCCCAGGCGGGTCTCGAACCCGCGGGCTCAGGAAATTCACTCACCTCAGCCTCCCAAGGTACAGGATTACAAGCTACTTTTGATGAGGGTCTAAGGAAATGTCCATTCAAGGCAGAAAGTGAAGGGGGGCCAGTGTGTACAGAGCTTATGGAAAGAGAGGAAGCAAGGGGAGAGGGAAGCCAGGCCTTTTTTTCCTTTTTTTCTTTTTAACAACTAGCTCTCTAGGAAACTAAAAGAATGAGAACCCACTCATTTCCATGAGAACAGTATCAAGCTATCATGAGTGATAGCTCCCATTAGGTTCCACTTTCAACATAGAGAATCAAAATTCAAAATGAGGTCTGGAGGTCAAATACCCAAGCCATAGCACCACTCCATGTGGATTTAAATAAGAACCCAGGTTTCTAGGGGATCAAATAATTGAATATGCTCTCTAAATTATAAAGCACATTCATACAAACATATAATATGATCAGCATTTATCTGTTATTAGCTCAGCATTCTCATCAACTTCTTTGGTTATAGAAAGGCAAGAGTCTCAGCACATATATTGTCACTATGAAAAACATGTTTCGAGAATTTGCTTAAGTTTTTCATTATCCAGCTGTATCTACAAAAACTAATCTTAGCTGTTTATTCATTACAGTTATATTGATTTTTCATTTATTTGACTCCAAGCCCTGCTACTGACTACCCTCTGGCAAGTTATCTAATTTTTGCAGGTCTTTTCTTTAACTGAAAATTGGGAGGTTATGGGGTAGGATAGGAAAGAGATGAGGCAAAAGGGTTGGTCTAGATTGCTCAGCTAAGAAAGGATAGCTTAGTTCTCCACCCTTAGAAAGAGTTCTAAGCCTTAAGCAGAGGGAGCACTGCTGGTTTGGAGTATTATATACTCACAGATCTTCACATAAAAATGTCTGAGGGAACTAAGACTTGCTGTTGGAATATAGCATTTCTAAAGCTGGTTCAAAGTACAAGAGCCTAACTTGCAATTCTGATACAAAATTCCTGAATGCTTTGTCAAAGCAATAAACAAAGTGTGACACAAGAAATGTTTGTTGACTGCTTGAATTGCTGACACTCTAAAAAAATATACAGAGCATGTTGAACAGTATGGAAGCCTATCATGGGAAAACATAAATTCCAAAAACAAATAAACTATAAGAAAAGAGTCAGTAACCTAACTGTGAGATTGTGAGAAAATTATGTGCACTCTTTTTCCATTTTTTGAATAGGTGGTGAAATATGGTCATCACCTATTATAGGGTTCTTATAACAATAAAATAATAAAACAAATGTGAGAGTTCTGGAAACTAAAGCATCTTATATCATATAGGGAGAAATATGTAATTTAAAAATGTGTCAAAAAATCTTGATGTCATTTCTGCAATTTTTAGGTATTTAAAAATAGGCTATCAATGTCTAACTTCTCAAAAGAGAGAGGGATTTTTTAAATTCTTACATATGGATTTAATAAAATAGGTGGAGCACAGTCAAACCAGAGCTGATACCAAGACTAGATTATAATTTATGTTTTAAAAGATCAAATAATTGCCTGAATTGGATTTTGGAAGTACAGATGTTGCTTATTTTAAGAAATAAATTTCAGGCTTGGTGGCTCAGCCTGTAATCCCAGCACTTTGGGAGGCTGAGGCAAGTAGATTGCCTGAGCCCACAGGTTCAAGAGCAGCCTGAGTAACTTGGCAAGACCTCATCTCTACAATAAAAATAAAAAATTAGCTGGGCTTGATAGCATGCACCTGTATTCCGGCTACTTGGAGGCTGATGCAGAAGGATCGCCTGAGCCCAGTGTAGATACTGGGGTGGCTGTGAGCATGCCACTGCACTCCAGCCTGGGCAATAGAGTGAGACTCCAACTCAAAAAAAAAGAGAAAAAAAGAAAGATATTTATTTGTGGAGTAAGCTAAGTGTAAAGACAATTTTTAAATGACATTTTTGATAAAAATTTGGTGATCTCTTACAAAGTGAAGTATCTTTTTATAGGATATATCATTACTCCTAGTATTTTCTATTTAATAAATTCATGTTTGGCTTTCTTAAAGTAGATGGGTTCATCTTCATTTTATTAATAATTACAATTTTTAAATTGCAATGAACAGTAATTGAATGCATATTGTGTTCCAATAAGGCTTTATTTTTGGTACTAAAAATTCAAAGATGAATAATCCACAATCTTTGCTTTCAAATAGTTAACCAATTAGTTGAGATTGACGATACAAGCCAATATACTTGATAAAATAATATAAGCACCTTTATAGACCACAGAAATATCCCAGTGAGCATTAACCATTTCCACTAAGGTGCACGGAATTAGGAAAGACTGCCTGATGCCTATCACTGATACCTATTACTGTATCAATGTCATTTCACTTTTGGGAAAGGACCACAGATAGAGTAATGAAGCCGGGCTTGTTGGATGAGGGGAGAAAGCCTAAGCATATTTACCGAGGCATGAAATAGCTTAAGGATTTCTCATATCTGTAAGCAATTCAATGAAATGGAACTCTGACCAAAATAGGTACATGGAAAAGTAAACTCTTGTTTCTCTTGAACTGGTCTGTGAATTATCCACAGATCTAGAAAGGAGTTTCTGAGAAAGGATAACTATATGGGAATTGACTAGAAATACAAGGAGGGAACCCAAAAAACCCCAAATTTACTTATGAAAAGTTTTGTATTTATTCTTACATATTTATACTTCAGTCACCTTTAAATTACTCTCTGTTTGATACAATACACCTATCGAGATACTTTTTCTACTGCTCAAAACAGTTTTTGAACCTGGCAATTTTGAGTTTTTTTAGTGTTTTTGCCATTTTTTGTTTCACCTCTTCCACATCGTCAAAAGGTTTCTCTTTAAGGACATTTTTCATCAAGGAAACAAAAAAAGGTCCCTGGGAGCAAGATCAGGTAAATAGAGAGGGTAAGGCATGGGCGTCTTGCTATTTTGCTGAATACTCAATGCAGTTTGGCAGGTATACTTATAAAATCATTCATCACGAAATGGGTAAATGCATTAAAAGAATCTCCCCCCCAAAATTTACTGAAGCTGAACGCAGCCTCTCACAACACACTAGCTGGTACACTGATTCTGATGGCTACTTAGAACACTTACCTAGCAGGGGAAGCCTGTACTATAAGGCACCGGCCCTCCAAAAAGTAATTCTGTCTTTTTTTTTTCAGTCCCCCTCATAAGATGTAGGGATCCCAGAAAAGAAAAGACAATGCAGTTATGCCAGCCCTTTAGGCCATTTAGGGCTAAATTAAAAATAATTTAAAGCACTGGATAATGAACCAGGGCCTGCACATTCTGAGATGTCTCTTGGGTAATCAATTTCGAAAAGAGAAAATGCCAGAAAGGACAAAACTTGAATACTTGGTTTTTTTCTTTTTCCCAGTTACTACCACCCCACATCCTCCCATCAATACTCATAGCCTAACCTAGATGATTCTCCTTTGTATTTCAAAACTGAGAAGTTCTGGTGTGGTGGTGGTTGTGGTGGGGTGTGTGTGTTTAATGAAGAGAGGCAACTGGTAAGAACAGAAAACTTTTGGGGGGTACTTCTTAGACTAAGTAGAACACCTACTTTGTATATATCCCTGCAGTCTCAGAAAATAATTCAAGACTGAAAACTATAGCAAGACAAAATTATAAATCTACAAACACCTTGATTCATAACTGCTAAGTTAGATAACCATTTTTAAAAAGCAGTTTCTAGATTGCCTAGGGTTTCATTCTCAACACCAATTAACATTCTCTCTCTCCTTCTTCCTTATTCCCACCCTCTTTCCTGCTAAAATCTAATTCAAAGCAACAATGTAATATAAAACAGCAACTATACTCAAAACCCTAGACCAGAGCTAAAGAGGACCTCATCAGTGTTGGCCATCTACCTCTGTCACCACATTAGCTTGTCCACCTGATAAAACATCTGCTTTGATCTTTTTATTTATTGTCCACGTGTTTAGATGGACATGTTTGGCTTTAGACTGTGAAATCCCTTGAGTACAGTTGCTATTCCCAAGCTCTGTTAGGAAATAGATCACTAGAACAGTGACATTCCTCAGGCCATTACTACTAAAGGCCTGAGGGGGCCTCATTCTTCACAATTCCAACACAAATTCCAGGGTACTAATCATAAACATACTTGCTCCAGTTCTGGAATATATTTATCAGACCTTCTTTTAATGTTTCTATGGATCTGTAAACTATTTCTCCATTATGTTAGAATATCCTTCACAGTATATTTAGAATTCATCTCAAAACACTGTGAAATTTTCTTTTGTAGGGCTCATTCTTTGTCCACCCCTCCCCCATCCCAATTTTTGTCTCTGTCTCTCTGTTCATCTCTTCCTCTCTTTCTCCTCTCTCTTCTCCTCTCCTATCCTCCCCTCTCTCCCCTCCCACACTAATACTATGCCCTCTGGGAAACATAAAATAAATGTATAACCACTTCAGTCGGATTAGTTGGTCTATTAATACTGAGACAGACATTGTTATTTGCCTGCCACATACTTTCTCCCCTTCTTCCTTATTAAGAGAACTGAATTTTGTTTGAGACATCTATGAATCTAGTTTGAAAGCTGTATTTCCCCAGACTCCTCCCTTGCTCCTATGAATAGCCATATAACAATGCTAGTCAATGAGATATAGGAAGACATCTGCCAAGGATTTATGAGCAATTCGCTTTCCTAATATAGGTTTCCTTTTCCCCTTGTCCCTTCTTACATCCTGCCTGAAATACAAAAGTGATAATCAAGACATCAGCTGTACACCACGATCAGAATGGGTTCAGAAATCATACTTTTAAGGTGAATATAGACGTGCCATGTTTCTCGTAACATGCTGTAACTTAGATTCTTCTTTCTGTCTTTCTTTCATTCTTTCTTTATTTTTATTTTTAATTTTTTTAATTTTTATTTTAAAGATGTAGGGTACAATTCAGGGTTAGTTATACCAGTGGTCATTGTACAGGTAAAATTTGGGCCTCATCTTGGTCCCCACTTCACCTGGTTTGAGATGAGGTACACTTTTTGATCAAGTGTGTCCCCCTGCTTCCCCAACCCCTCACCCCCACCGGCAGTTTCCTGTTATTGCCCATCCCTTTCTTTTAATATTATGATAAATGTTCAGGGTCTGTCTATGAGTGAGAACATGTGGTACTCAGTTCTTTTTTTCTGTGATACTTTATTTAAAATGTAAAAGAGACCTGAATCCCAGATACTATAATGTAAAAATTAGAAAATTGATACTGAAGATTATCTGGTCTCTATGAGTGGAGAAAAAGTATGTGATCTCATTTTAAGATACAAAATATAACCAATTATAACACCAACACAAAGAAGAATTTACCCCTCCCTACATGCAAATTAAATTCTCTCAGTCCTCTAATTAATCTTAAATGTGATCATTGATAGAAAAATGATATAACTTTAAAAAATGTTTCAACTACTAAAATGGAAGGTAGGTAAAGAGAGATTGGTGACCACTAAAATCCATGCCTCCTTCTAGGAAGTGGCTACTAAGGTAGGAGAATTTCTCAGCTTTCCATTGCATCTAGTGGGACTATGGGACTACTTCTCACCATTGAAATATAAGCCAGTCATGTGTGTCACTTCTGGACTGAAGAGGTAGGTGTGATGCTTCATGATCTCTTTCGCCATCTGTCAACTGACTGAGTTCCTAGAGGCAAGTGAAGTCACAAGACTGAAGGATCCTGAATCCACAAGTAATCACACGGAAGGCTACCTGTCAACCAGGAACAGCTATATAGGACCTTTCTTGAGTACCGAAAACAGTTTTATTGTGCTAAACCACCAAGATTTGGGGTATGTTTGTTGTTAAAGCTAATTTTACTCTAATTAATATAAAGAGCAAAAATTAAAATCTCACATTTTATGGGGTTAAACCTAAAAAAACTGAAAAAATACTAAAGTTATTCAGTGGGCTCAGACATAATTAAATAAAATTTTCTGCCATTAGGTAAAATGGAACATTAATATAGAAATTAAATTAACTTATAAAAATGAAGTTACAATTTTGTTCTACCTTGAGTTTGTCATTTATAAAATCTATGCCTGTCAGTTACTAAATACCTGTTAACGTTGCAGTCTCTAGTTAGTCTGGAAATAACCTGATTTTCTACAAAGAATTTCTTCTATTTATTTCTGTAAGAGAGTGAAATGAATACCATGTTCTGTGAGGCTTTTCAGTGAAGCAGAGCCTAGTGCAATATACAATTGTTTTTAAATAGGTTATTTCAAGGTGCTTGTGATTTGGATTCAGAAGTCAACTGTCTTCTATAGAAAAGTTGGGTTTGACAGAACTAAGAAAGCCATCATTTCTTCCTCCAAAATGTGAGAGCTTCTGGTCAACTCAGAAGCCCTCTATAAGTCTAAAGTAAAGTTTTTGGACAGAGGGGTTATCATGCTCCAGGTTCTTTCAAAATCATTCTTTGTCCCAATATGAAGAACAGTTTTTGATCTAGAGAGATGTTCTTGTAACCGAATTGGGAGAACTTACACAGCTTTTCTGTGAACCAGTTAGGAGGCTGGAGCCACATGCTATTCACTCTAGCTAATTCCAACAACCTTGCAAGCAGAACAGAAAAACTCAGGAAAAGTCTTATTTCTAAATTAGTGAAACACCAATTTACCTCATAATTGCAGAGATTTCAAGGGCTGGAACTTTAATTCAGTGCTCACCTATTCGTCCATAGTCAGAATCTTTTCAGAAAACAAACAAACAAGACTACTTTAGACAACCTTATTTTGGGAAGTGATATGGGATGGAATGGGGTATGGAATTGTTTTCTATTTTTCATTCTGAAAGTCTGTCTACAGTTTCCTTTTCGCATCTATTTGACTACTACAGTGTTGTTATAAATCCATCTGTTTCCCTAACATTCTATTGTAAAAGTAAGATTTTTTTTTCCCCATAGAAGACAGATATAAATTAAGGAGCCATTTTGCTATTTAGGAGTTCAACTCAACATTAGACTAACGAATCACAATGAATGCTTTAAAATTTTACCAGTAACCAAAACTATATGTTAAGGGAGAATAGATATGGGGAAATACTGCCTTTGTCTTAAAAAACAGAGCCCCAGGTTTATTTGGGAGTGGCAGTGGGCTCAACTAAAAACAAATATTCCAAGCTCCCTTGCAGGAGGGAGTGGGCATTTTTCTCAATTATGACCCATAGGATATAAGTTAAAGTTTCTATGTTGTCTGGGAAAGCACATGGAGAAAGAGCTGACTCAGCTGGTACATGCCTTATGTCTTTTTCTCTTCTTGTTCTCCTGCCTGGAATGTAATCAGGATGGTGGAGGCGAGGCGATCTTCTTGAGACCATGAGGCACCAAACAGGAGGATGAAAGTCACAGGTCAAAGATGATTGAGAGGAAGAAAAATGAGCCTAAGCCCCTGAGGACAGTGGGTCTGTCAAACTGGCTTTGAAGTCCTACCTGCAGACTTAATATCACTTGAGAAAAACAAACCTCTCTATGGTTAAGTTAGTGAATGTTGGATTATCTTTTTTTTTTTTTTTTTTTTTGAGTTGGAGTCTCACTCTGTCGCCCAGACTGGAATGCAGCGGCTGCTCCCAGCCACCGCAACCTCGACCTGCTGGGCTCTGGCGATCCTTCCGCCTCAGGCTTCCAAGTAGCTGGAACTACAGGCGCGCGCTACCACGCCCGGCTAATTTTTTGATTTAGTGTAGAGATGAGGTCTCACCAAGTTGCCCAGGTGGGTCTTGAACCCGCGAGCTCAGGCAATCCACTCACCTCAGCCTCCCAAGGCGCAGGATTACAGACTGAACCACCAAACCCGGCTTGGATTATCCTTTATAAATAGCCAAACCTATACCAAGTTGAATCCATTAGAAAAAATGTTCCCAAAATTTTGTATAAGAACAGGTTCCAAGGGTTCATTTACCTTGGCAATTATTAAACTGATATATATATATATACATATATATATAGTAATAAAACATTTTTATATACTTCTTAAAATGACTCCTCAAAAAAACTCTGTTAGACCATGATTTATGTAGTTCCCACACCCGAACACATTACAAATGCTTTTCATCCTTCCATTCATTCAGCAAACTTTTATTGAGGACCCAGTCAGCATTGTAGTAGGGGCAGTGGTGCAAGGATGGAAATCACAGTGCCTGACTTCAAGAGGCTCTGTTTCTTTGAAAGGAATAAAACAGAATCTTTTAAAAGCATTCTGTGTTCCAGTTCTTTTCTTCCTCTGGGTTGTTTATTTCAGGTACATTCATTCTCCAAGAGATGGAGTAGCCTAGCTCCACAACAGCATTAACAAAACACACGGATCTGGGCCTTCAGCATGATCTATATAGCTTAATGTTCAGAATGCAATTTTATCATTTGAAAATTTAATTAAATGTTGCACCCATGTGTTCATTACATTTGTAAGAAATAATTGAAGAAAATTCTTCCATTTAAACACTTAAAGAACTTGTTTTTCCAAAATCAGACCTCTGCTAAAAGTAAAGATTGAATGTGACTCCACTTTGTTTTCTGTCATTTCTATGATTAAAAAAAAGTTATTATACATCAAATCTTTACTCTAGTGTCAAAGGACAGGTATTCGCTGTAGTATGGTGACAAAATATCAGGTTAGCATCAGGAAAAACAGTTTTCACTCCTTCCTCTGTGTTATTTAGGCACATAATTTAACTTCTCTCTACCTCAGTTTTCTTACAAGTTAAATCATGGGTTGGAATTAGATCATTGTGTTCTCTCATAGACCTAAATTCTATTTCTTCATTCTATTCTCAGTGTGATGCATTAGCAGATAGGTTTCCCAGCTTAAAGCAGAACATTAAGATTATTTTTAAATGATGCATGGCTTCTTCTCTATTTCTGTTACCTCAGGAATTATACATCTTCGCCCACATCTCAGATCAAACCACAATTTTATATATAATTAAACAATATAATGTCATCTTATATTAATAATATAATTCCACTCTACTCAGAATCAGAATAGAGGACTGGTTTTATTATTTCTAGCTTTTAAGAGTATAACTCGTATTGCACACATTTGAGATAATTGAATGAAAATTAGATGGAGAGTACATTGTTTTTAATTTGCTTTAAAGTATCAGCCAGGGATCTAGGAACAAGTCTAACAAAGATTATCTCAAAAGCACTGTGATTCCTTTGCTCCATTCTGGGAAATTGTTTTCAAAGTTTTAAAAAAGATTCATTAAATGCAAAATCACCTTAAATGAAATTCAGCTTTTATTTTTTAGTAGAGAAAATAAAAGTAATTAACACATCTGTCATTTATCTGCAAAGCACCATAGTCAGGTATCTGCTTTTCTTATCACTTGCATTAAAATTTCACAAGTTGAAATACATTTAGCACAACCTGTTTAACCCACTACATTCTGAATTGAATATACAAGAGTAAAAATGCTATCATCTTGCTCACAAACATGTATTTAAGGAACATAAACACTCATTACAAACCCTCTATTATCATCCTGCAAAACAACTTACACCCCCAAATCTATCTTGTTACATATATACATTTCCCTCTACTCACCACAATGAGTTAAAAGTAGACAAAAGCCATCCGTGGCAGCCTTTGAGTTATTACTTTGGTTTACCACTTCCTTCATTTTAGGTGTCATGGTACGAAATTGTACAGACAGCAGTTCATTCTGTTAGGTTAACAGCAAACACCGAAAGAGATATCTTGCACTCACTGGAAGATTTAGGTTTTATGCTTCTGGTCATTCTTCCCACAAAAAGAATGAGACCCGTTCCTGAGTTATTCTTAACCCTCCTTCCAAAATATTTCAAAAGAGAAAGACAAGAAAGACTTTGTGATTTCCATGCAAACTCCCAGCCTGCCCGCCTGCCTGCTGCTGCCAATACTTCTTACTCTTGCTGGTGATGACATTCAGCGAGCTCCCCAGCACTGGTGCTTTGTTATGTAAGGCTGTCTAGGTCAAGTGTAGGAGACACACTGCTGGCCTGTGGAAACTCATGGAACTGTTCCTACAGATTAACACTTCAGGGGCTATGGAAGCTGGAGGAAGCTGAGCTTTTACTACATCTTTTGGGGGTAAATATTTTTGCATGATTCAGTGATTTATGTACTATAGTTTTGGCAGATGTCTGTCAGCCATGCTGAGAGGTGCAGAGAGAAATTACTGAGATTCCAGTTCTGTCAGCATGCTTGAACAAGCATAGTAAGTCTTCCAGTAATCCTAGCTATAAGACACTTAAGAGAGCAAATAAATTGTAAATTAGAATTTGCTTATCAAGCATTATCTCTAACCATCGAGGAATAAATGTTGGTTTGATGTTTAAACTATGTGATCGGAGGTGTTGTAGGAGAGCATTATTAGATGTGGCTATTAGCTCAAAGAGATTTACTGCAGTTCTTGGCTGTTATGTTGCCCTTGTCTCTGGCTGCAAATTTGCTTCCCTTGTAAATGAGCTATATGTCTGCCTGTCTTTGTCTTCTGTTGTGATTGTTTGTGATAATGTAAGAATGGAGCCTTTGTAACCTGGCAGTTATGTGACCTCAACAAATAATAAATCCTGCCTACTTAGTTCCAAGGTGAATACTGCAGCAAAAGCGCCATTTGATACTAGCACGGAAGGAGGGTGGGTTAACTGCATTGGCTCAAACTGTGCTGTGTTTAGAAAACTTAGAGGGATGATCCCAGGTTTGACATGACCAGTTGTTCACCCTATGAGTAAAAGTAGAAACAGTGCAGCACTGATTCTGTTTTAGACTCTTACATCGTGTCCTGCTATAAGAATTAGTTAAAATAGCAGGCTCTTGAATGCCGCAGGAAAGCCTGAAGAAGTATCATCGTAAGATTGCAGCAGCAGGGTGATATTGGCAAGGAATTTTAATAAGATTCAACCAGAGAGGATGATACAACAGATGGCACCTAGTTTAAAAGATAGATGGATATTTTAAAAGTTGAAGGTAAAATGCAGCACATTTGAGATGGTTTGGCTTCCTATGTGCCCTTGGCAAGTGAAGTCCATTGCCTTGGACAGGATGACATGAATTAGGAGAATAAAGACTGTATAAACTGTGTACATGATCTCAAATGGCTAAATGGAAGGTTGACTGCTCAGTCATTTGTTTGGGTGTCTCTAAAGGAAGACTGGCATGAAATGGATTAATTAGCCCAGGTAACTCTTCAGGTAACAGGTAGTTTTAAAGTATTTAAAATTTATTGCATTTTTAAAATTAAAAAGTGAAAATTAGTGTTACTGAAATAAATGTCCTTGAGGGTACATTTTACTCTATTAACCATGATTAACAGTAGCACATTGATTATTTATAATGGAAATAGACTGCTTATAATTTTATACTATATTTAATTGATTAAACAAGGATATGTTTTTCCAAATAATTTGAAGAGACAGTTATGGTCCCTCAGGGCCTGATTTTATATTACTGATGTCAATAGATATTTTCCCTATAGACAGAGTTTGGCACAAGAGACCCATGAGACTAGGTTTTACTCAGTTTGGCATTTAGACTATTCTTCATAAGATTAATGTTAAAAATTAAGCATACATACTTAATTGTACTTAAAAATAATTGAGCTTATATATCTTTAGGATCACAATGTCAGTACTCAATTTGCCTGTAAATGATTTTCATTTAATACAGTTTTTTTGTTTGTTTGTTTGTTTTGAGTTGGAGTCTCACTCTGTCGCCCAGACTGGAGTGCAGTGGCCACTGCCGGCCACCGCAGCCTCAACCTGCTGGGCTCCGGCGATCCTTCCACCTCAGCCTTCCAAGTAGCTGGAATTACAGGCATGCACTAGCACGCCCGGCTGATTTTTTTTTTTTTTTTGATTTATTGTAGAGATGAGGTCTCGCTGCCCAGGCGGGTCTCGAACCCGCGGGCTCAGGCAATCCACTCACCTCAGCCTCCCAAAGGTGCGGGATTACAGGCTGAGCCACTGAGCCTGGCTTAATACAGTTTTTATTTACTATTGCTAAAAGGGATTTTTTGTGGTAACAAGTTTTAAAGGCTAATTTCCTCACTTTTAAGGTAGGGAGTTTGAATTACATGAGTCTAAATTAGTTGTAGTTCTGCCAACTGTATGATTATGTTTTCTCTGTAAATAAGAATTAGCACCATCAATTAATTTATTCTACAGTGAAATTATATTTTTTGGTCAGATTATATCCTTAAATCCTTACAATATTAGGCCAAAATTTACTAGGTACCTATCAAATGGTAGGTCAGTGGTTTTCAAAGTGTGGTCTCCCAACTAACAACATCAGCATCATCTGGAAACTTGTTAGGCATACAGATATGCAGAACTTACTCCAGACTTACTGAGTCAGAGAACCTCAGGAGTGAATCCTGACATTAGCGTTTTTATAAGTCCTCTGTCCAGGTGATTGTGAGGCATGCTAAACTTTGAAAACCATTATGCTGGGTGGTAATTTGATAAAATGTTATGAATATGGCTTGTACTATGTTATATATGGTCAAACATATATAACATAATTGAAGTCTCCGTTTTCCCTTTTGCCTAGATATCCTAATGTAAGCAGTATTATGTTTTAAAAGTTAATGCAATTATTTAGTATGTCTCATGCCTAAATATGTCCATAAAAATCTCTTTTTCCAACATTTCCGTTTCAGAACTTTAGCTCTTAGAAGTTAAATAGTGTGATGGGAGAAACACTAAAGGACTTATCTGTTTGCCAACTGTGTGACCTGGCACATGTCACTGACCCTCTTTGATGTTCAGTTTCTCATTTATAGAAAAGAGAAGTTGACTTAAGTAAGAGTATTTCAGCTCAATACCATTGGCATTTTGGGGTCAGATATTTTTTGTTGTGGGGTCTGTACTGTGCATCAATGAATACTGAGCAGCATTCTGACTTCTACTCACAAGGTGCCAGTGATGATAAGATATTTCCAGATATTGACAAGTATCTCCTGAAGACAAAATTGCCCCGTTGCCCATTTAAAAACCCTTGACCTAGGTTAATTCTCCTGTTAAAAGTTCTATTATAGTAAATAATATAACAGATGTATTATTTCTCCTTTTGAAAGCAGACAGGTTAGAAATTACAAATAAATAAATGTATGTAACCTAAGTATAAGATAGGACCTTTTTGCCCAATTGAAGATCTCGGTATAATTTGCTCAAATACCTACCAATTCCAGTCTGTGGAAGTCTAAAACCCGTCTGCAACTTCTCAAGGACTTAAAGTCTGACATCATCCACTGTGTCCTGAAGTCCCGGTTCCACATATACTACCTCACCCCTCTCCCAGGTGACCCAAATTCCATCTGTCACTAGTGTTTAACAAAGATTTATCTGCACACATTACTTTTTTGATATAATAAATTTCATCAAAGATGTGGGCTTCTCTTCTTATTCTCTCCCCTCTCAGTCCCATCTCTGCTTCTTACCCTCCTCCCTGCAAGATCTGAACTCTCCAAATTCTTCTCTTTCTAGTATGCAGGATAGTCCGGCTTTCCACAGCTCTTATGTCCAAAAATAGATATCCAAACTCATCAAAGAGTTTAGAAGATGAAGGTCTTTCAATTTAGGGCATCAACCATTCACAGAAAGCAGTTTATTATATAATCATAAAACCATAGGGCTGAAAGGAATATTGAATTTAAGTTAATTTTCATGTGTTTAGAAGTCATATTCAATGATAGCTCTTGGCCCTTAAAATTATACTTATTATAAACTAGATCTCAGAATTTTAAATTATACCTTTCCACAAATTTTATTATCTCAAACAATTCAACAATTCAGTCCAGACATTTTCTGTGACTAATATGCACACACACACACACACACACACACACACACACACACACACACATTTTTTCCCAAGAGTTAAAAATTCTTTTCAACACATTGTCCTATAAATTCAAATTGTTATTCTGAGATATCTATGAATTAAGGAATTTAATCTACAATATAGATAGCTATTTTTCTATTAATCAAAATAATAATGTCTTATATCTGAATAACTATATCTGTATTTCCAAGTAATTTTATAGACATGATACTTTCTAAGACCCACAGCAACCCACAACAAGATAGACTTGGTTAATTTTACCAGTTTACAGTAAGAAAATAAAAGCTCAGGATCACCTAAAGCCAAATCTACTTCTCTTTCCACTATTCTACAAGGCAAGACTCAATAATATGTAGTCTGAACACATTGATAAATATAATATTTAAGTGATTTTTGATAAAGACCTATCTCAAAAGTCTTCCTGCTCTAAGTCCTTCAGAGATGTTACCAATTCTCTGCTTTAGTTCCTAGGGTTAGTACATTTTCCCTGACCTATCATATATTTATTTATATAAAATACTTAACAGTTTTTATACGTGCTATGTAACAATTTCAACACGCCATTTATTATACTAGTCACAGTCACATATGTTCTGTCACTTAGTGCTCTCAGAAACTCCATGAGGATGGAATTATTTCCCTCTTAAGAGATACAAGATTGAATTAAATTCACCTAAACTTGGGCTTAGTCGAGTTACTGCACTGATGACCCAACCATCTGCTCTGTCTTCTCCAGTCAAAATGGAGCATGTGGTAACAGACCATCTCTTTTTTTGCTGGTACAGCCTAGCAATTGGCATCTAGAGAGTCTCAGTCTTTTTTTTTTTTTTCAGAAATACTAACTATTGGCATTGCTATGTAGTTCCTTTATATCTTATACTTTAACACTATTCACCTTAGTCAAATAAGTAGCAACTTGCAAATGGGATCTAGAAGAACTAAAATATAAATTCTGAAAAGAAGTTTTCACAACCTTCAATTGTTAATGCTACTTTCTTTATTTCACTTGAGAAATATTTTTGGGTTTAAGGCAGAGATATTCTCAGACTTACAACCTGAAAAATTATGTCTAACATCAAATATAAAGTCCTTTAAAATAGTAGTGTCAACTGAAAAACAGAAAATCAAATACCACATATTCTCACTTGTAAGTGGGAACTAAACAATGGATCCACAAGTATGTAATAGACACCAGGGATTCCAAAAAAGGGGAAGGCTGGAAGGGGGTGAGGGTTAAAAAATGACCTATTGTGTACAATGTTTACTATTTGGCTGATGAGTACACTACAAGCCCAGTCCCCACCATTACACAATATATTTATGTAACAAACATGCACATGTATCCCCTGAATCTAAAATAAAATAAAATTTAAAATAAAAGAATACTAGTGTCACAAAACCTAGATTTCTAAGTCAGTTCCCTCTTTATCTAGTTTTAAAGTAAGCACCCGAGAAGAACTTGAACAGTGTTTTATTCCATTTTAGAATAATTCAGAAAAATATTATTCAAGGCTAATTTAAACACATTCATATTAATTATAATAATTTCAATTTAACTGAGGGTGTATATATATTATCAATTCTGTTTTTACTGAAGCTGTGATTCAGATCAATATTAGAATTTTATGTTCAGAGTGGAAGTTTTTGACTGACATTTTAGCGTTAGAAGTTAAGTTCATTGGCAAATAATCCTTTTTTTTTTCTTTAACCACTGGTTAGATCTGTGACCACAGTCAACTTATTTAATCTCTCTGAAAATCTCTATTTCTTCAGGGGCCAAATGAGAATCATAATACCTCCTTCTCAGAATGTAAATGAGATAATAGGTGTCAAGTGTTTATTACAGTGTCTTTCACATGTTAAGTGTTCACATAGTAGAAAAATAATAGTTTGAAGTAATAATAATGTTTGACATCCTACACTCCAAAATATGTGAGACTTCTAGTAAAAGCATTACAAATAACTTTATGTTAGTCAGAAAAACGAGAACATCAAAAAAATTTAAAATTTTGGATCTGCCTTTCAGATTTAATAAACACCGTCTTCCTGACAGCCAACTCTCTCACGCCCACACCCACCTTGTCTAACTTGAGTTTTAGGAGAAAATAAGTCCATTATAAGGACACTACCATTATCAGTCAGCACCTTGACAGGAAATAGATGGCTCCTTCAAACAGGTGAAAAAGAAAAACAAAATATTTGGTTTTACCTTCTCAACACCATATTTACCTGGGCTCCATGGAAACATGGTCCCAGCCTTCCCTCTTCAGCAGGTGTGCCAGGCCCTGTGCGATCTGGCTGTCTGCACCTGTCCAAACTCTAGCCACCTCCACAGGCTCAACCTTACATCAGTCTGTATATATCAGTTCACATGCTACCTCCACTTCTTAGGATGCATTTCCTCTTTCTCCTCCACCCTTTTTGTGAGTCTTCTATTAAATGCCTCAGGGAAACTCTCTAGTGAAATCAAGACTTTGCCTAGATTCTACCTCTTGGTTAACAAAGAAACAAATTTGATCATTTCTAGTGATGACAAAGGTGTAAACAGTTACCTTCTACTGTTGCTGAGATATAAAATGGTGCCACACCTTAGGAAGCAAGTCTATCAATATTTACCACGTTCAAAGTCATATACCCTTCCACCCAGTAGATGAAGCTCCTGAGAATGTATCTTACAAAAAAAAAAAAAAAACATGCACAAGTGGGAAATTCGATTATAAAGTAATGTTTACACCAGTATGGCTTGAAATAACCAATCAGTGGGTACACGCATAACCCAAAGGGATGTGGGAGTGCCTAAGAAATGCTGAAAAGGCAGAGGGACTGATTTATACATTCAGGGCACAAGAGGAAAGTGGGTTGGCTAAAAGATTTGAGTGAGGTTGTGAAGGTCATGGCCAACGGTCCTCTACAGCCCAGTTTCTCAAACATTAATGTGCATGGGAATCACCTGCAATCTTGTTAAAATTCACATTCTGATTGAGCAAGTCTGGGTGGAGCCAGAGTCCAAATCTAACAAGCTTCAAGAAGCGGCCATGCTACCAGGTCACCATCCCATTTTGAGAAGCAAGGGTTTAGGCTGGAGGTAGAGATTCATGCCTTTAATCCCAAAACTTTTGGAGGCCAAGGCAAGAGAATTGCTTGAGCCTGGCAACATAGTGAGACTTGTCCCTAAAAAAAAAAACCAAAAAAATTAGCCAGATGTGGTGGCACACATCTGTAGCCCCAGCTACTTGGAAGGCTGAGGAGGGAGAATCCCTTGAGCACAGGGGGTTGAGGCTGTGGTGAGCCGTAATCATGCCATTGCACTCCAGCCTGGGCAACAGAGTAAAACCCTGACTCAGAAAAAGAGCGGGGGTGGGGGGTTGGGGGTGGGGGGATGGGAGGAGAGAAGTAAGATTTTAAAACTTAAAGTATTATGTTTTTGTGTGGTTTGTGTCTTTACAAACATCAATAGAGCCAGAAAAGTACTTGATTTTCGAAACTGAGCTGCAAAAAAAAAAAAATACCTCATTGACTATGATGTTTGCAACATGATGCTTCGCCAAAGCAATCTTACTGTCAAATGTTCATGATCAGCAGTTTTGCTTTTTTAGCTTTTTCATTTTTAACAAATTTAGACTTCTGGAAGCTCCAGCCTTGCCAGATCAAAGCCTGCTTCTCCCCCCTACTTCTCATGTGTTTAGTTTATTTGTTAACTTGGTGAGAGTATTTCTAAACATAGTTACATTCTTTCAAATGCTGTGGAAGATGGAAGAATCTGAAATAAGTGAGAAGGAAGAAATACTATCTGCCACCCTCCCACCCTGCCACACCCTGCCCCCTGACAGGAATCCAGGTTGTATGTTATCATATACCTAAAAACTCTCTTGGGTCGACCACAAGCAGAAAAATGTCTTTCCTTTGTGAGCATAATGTGATGGAGTTCTGACCACTGGGGAAGAGTTCTGTCATCTCCAATTTGTTTGTCTTTGAACTTGGATCCCAGAGACTTGCCACCATGATTTTAGTAATGTCATATTGCTGAGGTTGAACACAAAACAAGACAGTATGCATTTATGGTGAGATTAGTTACTTTGAACTAGATTATGGGTTTCAAAACCATACTTAATCACTTTGTTATTGCATGGCCTCAGCCAAAATATTCAAGTATTCTGAGACTAAGTTGTCTCGTTTATAAATTAATGATGATAATACAGTAATAATATCTATTTCATGAGATCACTGTAAGGCTTCAAGGTCCCAGCATATATTCAGTCCTCAATAAATATTAGTAATAATTATTTATTCTTAATTATTACTAGAATTGTTTGTAGAATAGTAATGTGTGTATTCCTGAGTATCCACCATATACTATTAAACAGGATTTTTGTTTTCTGGGTTTTTTTAATACAAAATCTCACTATGTTTCCCAGGCTAGTCTCCAACTCCTGGGCTCAAGCAGTCCTCCTGCCTCAGCCTCTCAAAGTGCTGGGATTACAGGCATGTGTCATCATGCCTGGCCTCATCTTTGTTTTTTAAGCAAAGAGACAGAAGTGTTTTTAGAAATAAGAGGGGACACTAGGTTTTCCCTAGTTTCCACCAACTCTTCACATCTGATAACCTCACTAATCATCTTTCTGGCACTCTCCAAGGAATGGATATTCTAATTAGGGGAGTATGAATGAAGAGACTATACACAGAGCAGGTTCAAGGGAGCCAAGACAAGATAATGGGACACCCAGGGACTTGCAACAGTGAGAGAACTAAACGGGCACCTGGAAGAAACATTCCCAGAGCCCAACAAAGGCTGCAGTCCTGGAAGAGGGGCTGCTGGCAGGAGCTGTAGACTCCAAGGAATGCAGACCAGGAGACAGGATGTTGGGAGTGGTAAATAGAGGGATAGAAGTAGAACAACAGGGGAAAAGACTCTCAGCTCACAAAGGCTACTTGTCATGGATTATATAACCTGAAAGCCCTTGTCCATTGGCTTCCTTTGTGTCCAGCCCAAGGTAGGTCTTAGCAGGAAATGCAAGAGTCTCCCCCACCACATCTCACTTTCTAACTTAAAGAAGCAGCTGTATTCCTCTTTGGCTAAACCTCTTGCTTGGATTTTCCAAAGCTCCAGTTCTCACTGGGATCTGGTACCACTGTTTCACTCCTCTTGCCCAGAATGGCATTTCCTGCCAGGAATGGCAATGGCTCTCTCTAATGCTAGTTGCTGGCACTTCATCAACCATTTTTTTTTTTGAGTTGGAGTCTCACTCTGTCACCCAAACTGGAGTGCAGTGGCCACTCCCGGCCACTGCAGCCTCGACCTGCTGGACTCTGGCGATCCTTTGGCCTCAGCCTTCCAAGTAGCTGGAACTACAGGCGCGTGCTACCACGCCCAGCTAGATTTTGATTTATCGTAGAGATGAGGTCTTGCCAAGTTGCCCAAGCGGGTCTCGAACCTGTGGACTCAGGCAATCCACTCACCTCAGCTTCCCAAACGCGGGATTACAGGCTGAGCCACCGAACCTGGCTTCATCAACCATTTCAAACTACTTGGTAAATAGTTTCTACATAAATTATTTTCATTCAACATCTCTTGAAAGTAGCAGCTAATCCTGTCAGGAACCTGAGCCTCAAGTATAATTTTTAACAATAGATATTTCTTGGAAGGGTAGCACTAGTTGTGATACACAAGAGAGGATATTTAGGGTAGATGGAGATATGTGCTGTCCTGGAGAGCTGAGGGCAGAGGCACAAGAAAAGGGACATAGAGCATTAACAAATTGTGTGTGTGTGTTTGTGTGTGCAACATATGTATATGAGGGTGGACCCCAAAAAAACCCAGAATTATCTTTTGGTGGGTGGGTGCTTTATAGTACAGGCTTCTTTCAAGTAAATGTTCTAGGAATGTATTGGCATCAGGGTACCGGCTAGCATTTTTGTGAGTGACTGCAATCAGCTTCAGTGACTTCTTTTTGGAGATTCTTTAAATGCATTTGCCCATTCATAATGGGTGATTTACGAGCACACTTGCCCACACCATGCTGAGTGTTCAGCAGTTTTTGACCAAAAGTGGCATGACCCATGCGCCTATCCTCTCTATTCACCTGATCTCACTCCAGGTGATTTTTTTGTTTGTTTCTCTGATGAAAAAAGTCTTCAAAGGGAAACATTTATCCAGTGTGGAAGAGATGAAACAAACAAATGGCAGAAGCACTAAAAGGCATTAAAATTTACAAGTTCAAAAACTGATTTGAGCAATGGAAAAAGCATCTCTATAGATGTATTGCATCAAATGGAGAGTACTTTGAAGGTGACTGAAGTTTAAATATGTAAGAATAAATACACAATTTTTAATAAATAAATTCTGGAGTTATTTTGGGTCCCACCTTACACGTTGTATGTGTGTATGTGTGTGTGTGTGTGTGTGTGTACACACTTAGAAACAACAGCCATGTGAAGTAGGGCAAACGATCGCTGGGGTTCCTCTTTGCTGAAGTCATGGGAAGACCACATTCTGTATTTACTTAGTTGCAGAACGGTAAGGGGAGCAGAAATGTAAGTGGTCACATCCCATATGTATTTGTTAAGGAGTGCAGACCCAGAAGGCATCCTTCCTGCTTTATTCAGCCTGTTCTTCCCCTACAGAGAAGAGAAATACAGGTTACTTTGATGTAATGATAGCAACCAGACTGTAAAAGAGACTTTCAGAAAGCCCTAGTGGAACAGGAAAACAAGTACATCAGCCTCTTAGCTTCCCTATGTAGCAAGTGTAGAAAAAAATGGAGACAAAATGGTTCTGTCTTTTCAATATCCCATAACGAGCAGATGAATCTGTTTGCCTTTCATTGAACTGCAGACTACAGGCAGGCATGACAGTGCAGCTGCCCAGCACCTCT
>NW_007258739.1:333989-334813 GCF_000164805.1 Carlito syrichta
TTTACATTTAGGTCTCTGATCCCATTTGGAGTTAACCTTTGTGCATGGGGATAGATAGGGGTCCTGTTTCAATCTTCTGCATGTGGTCAGCCAATTTTCCCAGCACCATTTACTGAATAGGTTTTCCTCTCCCCCATTGGTAGGTGGTGGGGGCTTTGTCGAAGATGAGTTGGTTGAGAAATTGAGGTTTTGCTTCTGGAATCTCAATTCTGTTCCATTGATCTATATGCCTGTTCCTGTACCAATACCAAGCTGTTTTGATGATTGTAGCTTTATAGTAAAGTTTGAAATCTGGTATTGTGATACCACCTGCTTTGTTTTTTTTGCTGAGGATTGTTCTGGCTATTCTTGGATGTTTGTGTTTCCATATGAATTCCTGTGTTGTTTTTTCTAGGTCTGAAAAGAATGTTGTTGGTAATTTAATGGGTATTGCATTGAATTTGTAGATTGCCTTAGGTAAGATGGACATCTTCACAATGTTGATTCTTCCGATCCATGAGCATGGGTTATTTTTCCACTTGTTCATGTCGGCTTTGATTTCTTTGAGCAGTGTTTTGTAATTTTCATTGTAAAGGTCTTTCACGTCTCTGGTCAGGAAGATGCCAAGGTATTTCATTTTTTTTGTGGCTATTGTGAATGGAACTGTGTTTTTTATTTGGGTTTCTGTTTGTTTATTATTGGTGTAGAGAAATGCGATTGTCTTTTGTACATTTATTTTGTATCCTGAGACTTTGCCAAAGGCTTTTATCAATGTAAGGAGACCTTTGACAGATTCTCTTGGGTTTTCAAGGTACACCATCATGTCATCTGCATAGAGAGATAAC